>NW_020174038.1:553147-553416 GCF_003031525.2 Neophocaena asiaeorientalis asiaeorientalis | reverse complement strand
CCCGGGCCTCCAGCTTACCATCTTCGCCGCGGCGGCCGCAGAGCGCGGAGAGGGAGCCGGCGAGCACCAAGTCTGCGGAGCGACCTCCTTTCTGGCCTGTGGGGCGGGGGCGAGGTCCTCCCCCAACAGCTCCGGACGAGGGGGCGGAGCTTCAGCTGGCACCTGCGGGCGAGGGGCGGTGGCCCCTTCACCGGGGCGGGACCACGTAGCGCCCCGCCCACTGAGCCGCCGTTGCCCTTACATGGAAGTAGCCACCTGGCCAGGTGTGC
>NW_020174038.1:537088-553136 GCF_003031525.2 Neophocaena asiaeorientalis asiaeorientalis | reverse complement strand
TGCATACTGTTAAGTGAAAGAAGCCAATCTGAGAAGGCTGCATACTGTATGATTCCAACTATATGACATTCTGAAAAAGGCAAAATTATGGAGACAGTAAAAAGAATCAGGGGTTGACGAGAGGGAGGGAGGGAGGGAGGGACGAAGAAAGGTCCAGCGGGAGCAGGGGCGCGGGCGGTCGCGGGGGCCGCGCGTCCCGCATTTTTTACCTACTTTGGTGAGATTCCCGCCATCCTCGCCTGATTGGCCCAGACCTGCACGTCTGGCCCTCGGGCGAGAGGAAAAATCTGCACATTTTTCCTCTTTGCCGAGGCGACTGTGGCGATTCAGAGCCCTCTGAGTCACCGCTAATTTCAGGTCTGGAAAAAACAAGGAGTGGTTTATTTGTCTTTGGGAACAGCCCGGGAAAGGAGCACTGCAGTCCGCAGCAGTGTGGCTGGGAAACGGCAGAGATGCCTCAGGATGGTGGCGCCAGCCCCGCTGCTCCGTTTTGGGGGTTTTTAATTTGGGATTGCGTTTTTTTTAATGGGCGGTTGCATCAGAAACACAATTTTCAGAGGGCCAGAAGGAATCCCAGCGCCTTTTCTGAGGGTGTTTTTCTGGGGAATAAAGGCAACAAAGAATTTACAACCGTGATGATTAAGTTTTACTTAATTTAGGCTACCTAGAACTTAACAGGCCTCTACCAGAACTATTTTAATTCTCCAAATGTGAGGCTTTTGGACAAGATGGTCAATATGTCTTTTGCTTTTCCTGGGCACTATATAAAATCTAGGTTATATGTGGCTTTTATTCTGGCCTCTAGAGACTCATTTCTCGTTACTCTCCTGTTTTGTGTTTGTTTTCTTTTTAAGAAAGAAAGTTGTGGCAATTCTAAGCCTTACCACCTACTATAAGATTTTTGGCAGGCTAGAGCAGTGGTTTGCAATGTGAACGAGACCTTATTCCAAGTCAGATTTGTGTGCCCCATCCCCAGAGTTTCTGACAATGTATCTCAGGTGAGACCCAAGAATTTGCATTTCTAACAATTCCCAGGTGATGCTGATGTGACTGGTGGGTATCGGGCACTTTGAGAAGAAAGAACCCACCTGTATCCAGCTGCAGCTGGAGCCCTGTGTTTCCCTGTCGGCCGGGACTCAGTGCCACCCTCCATCTCTGAGTCCTCAAAGACTTCTTTTCTGTTCAAAACGGAATCGTCCTCATGTAAGGATGCAAGTCGGGCCTGCTCCAACCTCTCTTATGCATTTCGTCCTCCTCACTGCAACCAGAGTTATGGCCAAACAGAGGAATCTTATCCTGTCACTTTACTGCTTAAAATTTCCTGTGGCTTCCTCCAGAAATCTCAGCAGTTCAGTCTGGCCCTTCTGCCTCTGGCCTCAGCCTGCCTTTTTTGTCCTGTCTCCCACACTTTCCAAAGTTCCCAGTATCCTTCCAGACTAAACTTCTCATTCCAGAATCCTTCTTGCTCTAACTGCCATCATCACGGGGCTGTTGGTCTCTCATCCTGGAATGTTCCCAAGAGTCTGGAGACTTCTGACCACTTCCCAAGGGATCAAGAGTGGGTCCTTCTATAGTCCCACAGTTCATCACTTCTCAAACCTTGATAAGCATCCACACCACCTGAGGATCTTGTTAAAATGCAAATTCAAGGGTTTAGAAGTGGGTCTCAGTTGCCCCAGGAGATTCAGATGCTGTGGGTCCTCAGACCACACTTCCATAGTGAGGTCTTAACATTTTTCCCTACTGTTAGTTTCTAATTTAGAATATTTATATATGCATTTGCTGCCACATCACTACTTTATATTGAGAGTTCCTTGAGGTCAAGGGGTGTTTAGGATGCATTTTTTTTTAATTTATTTATTTTTGGCTGCGTTGGGTCTTCGTGGCTGCGCGCAGGCTTTCTCTAGTTGTGGCGAGCAGGGGCTACTCTTAGTTGCAGTGCGCGGGCTTCTTATTGCTGTGGCTTCTCTTGTTGCAGGACACTGGCTCTAGGCACATGGACTTCAGTAGTTGTGGCACGCGGGCTCAGTAGTTGTGGCTTACGGGCTCTAGAGCGCAGGCTCAGTAGCTGTGGCACACGGGCTTAGTTGCTCTGCAACACGTGGGATCTTCCCGGACCAGGGATTGAACCTGTGTCCCCTGCATTGGCAGGAGGATCCTTAAGCACTGTGCCACCAGGGAACTCCCTAGAATGTATCTTATATGGACTGGCATAGCCCCTGATGTATAGTAGGTGTTTAATACATGTTTGTTTCGGTCAGTGAAGTATCTGAAGATGTTTTACAATCCATCAGGCAAACCTCTATATCAGTTAATTTTAACCTAAAATGAGCCCCCATTTTTCTTAAGACCCCATTGAACTTTAACCTCTTCCTTTACACGTTAGTTTCCTAGATATTTTCATTCCTTATCATCCCACAGAGGGAAAAAGTTTTAACATAAGGTCTCCCCTTGAATATGAGACTGAGTGTGTTCCATTTCTAATTTAGAAAATATTCTGCGTATGTAACCATCTGTGAACATATAGGTGCTTTCATTTAAAACCATAAATATGAGTGGTAGGGGAGAATATATATTAATGAGGCACTTGAAGAGAGATGTGTTAATCAATGATCAGGAAAAGCCTGCGAGGGGATATAACCCTGCCAGTATATATTGCAGAAAAACTATTTTTAGCTTCTTTCCTGCCTCTTCACAAATTCACCTATTCTGTCTCCCCTACCCTTATTTATGTCTGTGATCTTTTCTAAAAATAATTTTAATTATGTAAGTAAGATATGAGTGTGTTCTCATTATGCAAGATTCCAAGATACAATAAGAAAAGCCCCCAGAGCGTTTTTGCTCTCCATCCCCACAGCGTCAGCTTCCTCCTCAGAGGTAACCACTGCTCTCAATTTGGTGAATGGCCTTATGGAGAAGTAAGCCATGTGCAGGCGTTTTGTGTTGTGGTTTGTTTCTGTCGGTGCTTTGTGTCATGGTTTTGTGCTGGGTGTGTGGTGGCCCGTAGCTTGCTTTCTGATTTTCTTGATTTCCTACCTACTGGATCCGTCCATGTCTGATAGAGCAGTGTTGAAGTCTCCAGCTGTGATAATGGATTCACCCATTCCTCCTCGCAGTTCTGTCAGGTCTTGCCTCACTTAGGTTGACACTGTTGTTGGGAACATACACATAAAGAATGATGTCTTAGAGAACTGACCCCTTAACGCTATGTAACCCCCTCGTTTATTCCCAAGAACTTTGCTGATTCTGAAGTCGACTCCGTCTGAAATTAATGTAGCTACTCCTGCTTTGTTTTGATTAATGTTAACATGGTATATTTTTCTCCATTTACTTTTAATCTGTATGTGTCTTTATATTAAAGTGAGCTTCTGGTAGACAACATAGAGTCGGCTCTTTTTTTTTTTTTTGATGCACTCTGAAAATCTCTGTGTTTTGATTGGTGCATTTAGACCATTGACATTCAAAATTATTATTGATATAGCTGGATGAATATCTATAATATTCACCACTGTTTTCTATTTGTTGCCTTTGTTCTTTAGTCTTACGTTTGCCTTCCACTCTTTTTCTGTCATTTGTGGGGTTTTTTTTTCCCTTTTTTTTTTTTCGGTATGTGGGCCTCTCACTGTTGTGGCCTCTCCCGTTGCGGAGCACAGGCTCCAGATGCGCAGGCTCAGTGGCCATGGCTCACGGGCCTAGCCGCTCCACGGCATGTGGGATCTTCCTGGACTGGGGCACGAACCCGTGTCCCCTGCATCGGCAGGCGGACTCTCAACCACTGCGCCACCAGGGAAGCCCTCATTTGTGATTTTAACTGAGCATTTTAGATGATTTCATTTTCTGTTCTTTCCTAGCATATCAGTTATACTTTTCTCACTTTTTTTAGTGGTTGCCCTGGAGTTTGCAGTATACATTTACAACTAATCCAAGTCCGCTTTCAAATAACGCTTCACCGCTTGACAGGTAGTGTAAGTACCTTACAGTAACAAAATAATCCTAATACCCTCCTCCTCTTATATTATTCCTGTGATTCATTTCATTTATATCTAAGCATAGATAGGCATATATGACATATACAAAAGCATATATAATCGAATACATTGTTGCTGTTATTTGAAACAAACTTATCCATTAATCCGTCAATTAAGAATAAGAAAAGTAAAAGTTCTTTTTTTTCTTTTCGGCCATGCCCCGCAGCTTGTGGGATCTTAGTTCCCTGACCAGGGATTGAACCCGAGCCCTCAGCATTGAAAGCACCGAGTCCTAACCACTGGACCGCCAGGGAAGTCCCTCTCCTTCACTTTGGAAGGATAATTTTGCAGGGTACAGAATTCGAGGTTGGTGGGTTTTTTCTCTCAACACTTTGTGTTTCCCGTCACTCTCTTCTTGCTTGAATGTTTTTTGAGGAAACGTCAGTCATTCTTATCTTTGTTCCTCTATAGGTAAGATGTTTTTTTCCCCTTCTCAGGATTTCTTTATCTTTGATATTCTGTAATTTGAAATGATAGGTCTAGGTGTAGTTTTTTGGTATTCATATCCTGCTTGGTGTTCTCCTAGCTTTCTGGGTCTGTGGTTTGGTGTCTGACAATACTTTGGGGAAATTCTCAGTCACTATTGTTTCAAATATTTCTTCTGTTCCTTTCTCTTTTTCTTCTTCTGGTATTCCCATTACCTGTATGTTACCCCTTTTGTAGCTGTTCCACAGTTCTTGGATTTTCTGTTCTGTATTTTTCAGTCTTAGTTCTCTTTGCTTTTTGATTTTAAGGATTTTACTGATATGTCCTCTAGCTCAGAGATTCGTTCCTCAGCTGTGTCCAGTCTACTAATAAGCCCATCAAAGGCATTCTTTATTTCTTTGTGGGTTTTTGTTTGTTTGTTTGTTTTTTGCCTTTTTGTATGCCTTGTCATTTTTTCTTGGTAGCTGGACATGATGTCCTAGGTAAAAGGAACTGTGGTGAATAGGCCTTTAGTAACATGGTGGTGTGGTGTGAGGGGACTCAGTCTTTTACTGAGCCTGTGCCTCTGTGGACGGCACAAGTGTTTCTCAGCCACTCCTACCCCCACCCCCAAGTTGTCTAGAGTGGGCTGGAGGTGGGTATTTCCCTTACCCAGATGAGTTAGGCTCTGATCAAATCCTGACTGGTTAGGCTCCGATTAACTAGTTTCCCCTGAGGGCAGGCTTTGTTAAGAAGAACAAAGTGCTCTGGAGGATTTCCCAATGGTTCCTGTCGCCCTGCCCTGCAGGAAGCAGGAGGGGATTTTTCTCTGATATTTACTGTGGGAACATAGTAAGCTTCAGGAGGCAAAACATAGGGTCCCCCTGTGACTGAGTCTCTCGGGAGTTTTTAACCCTCAGACTTGTCCACACTGAGCCTCCCCTAACTTGTCCATCACAGTTCAGGTTTTCCCACCTGGCACTGGTTCCCCAGTGGTTTCCCCTCGTAAGACTGCTCTGGTTAACCACAGCTCCCTGGATTCTCCTGTCTGTCTCCACTTTGGGGGCGGCGGTTTGCCCTGTGTTCTCTTCTCTCTTATGGATCCAAGAAGAGTTGTCTGTCCAGCTTCTTACTTGTTGTTAGGACAGAGCTGCAAACTCCTTAAATGTGGAAGTAGAAATGTGACATCGGCCTCTTCCCTTTTAAAGAAACTTCTCAGAAGTTCCAGGCAAGGCTTCTCCTTTCATCTCACTGATCAGAACTTGGTCACAGGGCTGCAAGGGGGGCTGGGAAGTGTGGTCTCTTCTCTGAGTAGCAACGTGCTCAGCTAAGAAACTGAGCCCTTGGTAAAGCCCTTTACCCCTTGGTAAAGGGGTTCCTTTACCAAGGAAGAAGGGGAAATGGATAGTGGGAGATAACTAGTGGTGATGGCCATAGGTTGATACTATTATTAGTCCCGTTCTACAGATGAGGTTGGGGGAGAGATGTTCCTTAGGATCCCAGAGGAGTTAGCCATCTGCTTATTATTATTCTCACAGTGATGCTGAACAAGAGAACTAGGGACCCCTTGTTGCTTCCTTAACACCACGGGGGATGGGTGGTTATACAAAACGAGGCAAATGGAAGCCATAGGAAATACATTCTGGACATTCCTTTACTGTAGCCTAGTCCTGCTGGATCAGGCAGCCCCAGGGGCCTGGGCATCTATTTTAGGAAAGGGCTAAATATATTTAAGTACATTCGTGCGAACAATGTAGTACCACATGGTAACCCTATTGATTTCTCTATTAATCCTTAAAGTCATATACCACTATTTTATAATGTTAAAAATTGAACAACTATGACGTGTTTTTCAGATAATAGTGCACTATTGATACTTGAGAAAATGGAGTAGGTAGTCTCACAATAACCCCAGCCAGTGGTTATTCATCCCTCTTGGGCCAAACGTTCCCTTCGAGAGTCTGATGAAAAGTAAAAAGCGGTGTATTTGTAGTTATATTATTTTCACTTATGTTAGTCTGAACATAGAAAATGGGCAACACTCAACTCAACTATCTTTGACTTACAAAAACAGGACTTTCTTATGGTTCAATCTAATACACACTAACCAAGTAGGAGTCCTAGCAGCCTGGCCTTTTTAAAGGATGTTTGCGTCATCCCATCTATTTTTACCAACTGAATTTCTCATACGAAAAAGAGGAGGTAAACGTTAAAAAAATGAAAGTCTGTGTTTGGAGGCGAAACATTGCGTTCACAGTGGGATGCCACTTTGCAAGATTTTTTCAGTTAGATTTGACAGCTGGGTCCCTACTGTGTGCCAGCTGTGGCTGTGTTTGCTACCAGGACAGGAAGATGAATAAGTCATGGGCCCTGCCACAAGGAGATCACGAGTGCAAACAGATCAATGCCAAGGACAACTCCGCCCAGGATCCCTTGGGAATTCTCAGACTTCTACTGGAGGGGCAGATCATAGCAGGGAGATGTTACTGGAGCTTAATGGGTGAGGTATCAGGAGAGGAAGTTCCCCACATGATTTCTCACTGAGGCTGGTAAACACAAGTACAGAAAGGTGGTGAGAGGGGCTCACTCAGAGACTGATGGTTGGAAGGAAAGAACACCAAATGTTTCTACCAAGAAACTAGACTCCGTGGACTAAGATACCTAGGTAGATATAAATGAATTTTGTTTGTTTGTTTTTGCTTTGAGGGGCTGCTCTGCTGTGCTTCCTACCTTTCCTCTTTTCCCTTCTTCTGGGGGTGGGAGGAGGGGTGTCAAATGATGGTCCAGACAGAGACACCCAGCTCTGCCCAGTGAGGAACTCAAAGCAGGCTCAAAGACAGCTAGACCAGAAACAGCCAAGGGACAGAGGTTGTGATGTGAAATCCGGGGCCTTTTGCTATAACTGTTCTGCTTTTGCCTCTAAGCTGCCAGTATTTCCATCATCAGTCTTCCAATGCGGTGTTTGATACCGCTGTCACCAGTTCCAGCTTTGACTGGCCGTGTAACCTCTTGTGCAGCATAACTCTCTGGGCCTCCTGTCCTCACCTGCAAACTGAAGGTGTTTATGAGTTTAACCCCTTTAGCTCAAAAATGCACTAAAGACAAGATTTATTGAGTGCACAGTATTGGCAATTTGTAGGGTAGCCTATTCTAGGAATACTAAGGCAGACCCTCGAATTTTGATATATAAACTCTAGGCCTTGGGCTCTTGACACAGGGCCTATTTTTACAGCAAAATCAATAAGTTGCTGTAATTGTCCAGGCGGTGGCCTGATGGGGTTCTCTCAGCCACCCACACCTGGGGGAAGGGAGCTGATTGGCACAAAGGGAGAAAATAGCGTTCATGTCACATACTCTTCATGTCAGTGACAGGCTAACATATCACGTCTTACAGTCATTTGTTTATTTTTATTTTTTGGTCAGTAAATTCAGGCTCAGTCATTAAGAGGTGGTCCACTCGCAAGATTTTCCATGCTGGAGTTGGAAGGAATCACTTGATCATTTATGTTTCTCACTCCTGTGGGAAACCTTCCTTCCCGCCCCATGAGCCAGTGAGTCACTTCCTGGCTTCAGACCTCTCCGGCTTCCTTTGTTTCCCAGCTCCGGCCTGGCCCTCCGGAGAGGGGTCTGGGCTGGGAGATAGGAAGGGGTCAGGCACCAGGCTGCACACCTTCAGTGGCTTTCAAGTCTCAGAGAAGGACCCTTGATGCAGGAGAAAGTATGCATGTGGTCTGATAAATGCTGTGTTGGATTCCAGATTCATCATTTTTTTTCTTTTTCTTTTAAACAACTCTAGGAAAGAAGTGCCCATAGAAGGTAGAGCGGGGTTCAGGTTTATTTTATGACTCATGGAAATTTCTAAAATGATAAATATTGGCTTGGCAGGAGGCTGACATAAGAAACACTCAACTAAACCAGACTCTATGGTTACAAGAAACAAGAACAGTGTAGTCAACAAATAAACTGGAGCTCCACTCCCAAGCTTTCAGAGAAAAAACAGCAGAAATCACTTCCTGGATGTTGCGCGGTGGCCTTCCTGGCCAGCCGCGAGCTCATTTGTTTTTCCTGAGTCCAGAAACTGAGATGGTTGCCGGATCTTCCTGGCTAGGAAGCCATTTCAAATGCCTTTGGTTTTATACTTTATTTCGTCCAGACTCTTTTTGGCTAATATAATGAAAATACTTCATGAGGGTATGGTTAGAAATATTTTCCCCTTAGGAAAAAAAATTTTTTTCCTTCCTGAGTAAAAATTCCTCCACCTCTCTGTGTAGAAGAAACTAGGCATTCTGGAGAGAATATTGGGAATGCAGAATATCAGCTTGTTTCAGAGAAAACTTAGAAAGTCTGAGCCATAAATAACGGTTGGGCTTCTCCTGAGTAGAGTTTTTATTTCTCATGAAACAAAGTCAGCATTATCTAAACTTCCATCAGCTGATTTTATTTTCTAAAAAAAAAAAAAAAATACGAATATTCATACCCAATGGAAAGGCGGGTGTAACAACTTAGCAGAACCTAGTAATGAGTAGCTTCAATCTTCCTTGCAGCTGCTTTATCCTGTGCAACCGTTGTAAGTTTATTAAAAGAGCAGCTTTACTTACTAGCAGTGTTCTTTAAGATTGGCTTTCCCAACACACACCACACACACACACACACACACACACACACATACACACACACACACACACACACACACTTTACAGTCTGGAGTCATAGTAAATCCATGGTGAGGAGGACCAATAAAGAAATAAAGTGAAGGTGGGCAGCATGCCCCCCCCCGCCCCCCCCACAAAGGAAATAAAGTGAGAAGGGCTCAGACCACAGTTCCATGCCTCAAATAAAATGGATTAAGGGACTGTGAAGCCTGTGAGGGGCCCAGGCCAGGCACCCGGAAGAGGCATCAAGTCTGAAAAGATGTTTCTGTCAGTCTGCCAGGTCAGGCCGATGACCCTCCTACAACCAGTCTCAGGGGATGAAGGCGTCCATCCTTTGGAAGAGGAGGCCACGTTGGGATAGGTGCAGACCCCCAGGGCCGAGACTCTGGAACACGTTGCAGGGGAGGTCGGAGGGCAGAGAAATGGCTAAAGTCGCTCCCCGTGCTCTTGTAAAGAAGCCACCGCCCAGCTGGCCTGGAACACAAGTGCAACCAAACACTGCATCCGACTGCCCTTTGCACCAGCTTCTGGGAAGCTTATCTCCAGCTTCCCGGAGAGAGAAACTGCGAGATTAACCAGGGGGTGTGCCAGGGGCCCGGTGTGGGTGCCAAGGACCCGGGACTTTGCCTTTGGAAGGCTTGGTCCTCTGTACTTTTCCTCCCTTTGCTTCTTCGCTCATCTTATATTATTAAGCATTGCAGCCTGCTGGGGGGCTCTCCCCACCCCCAGAGGCCGTGGCAGGAGTGTGTCTGCAGGTGGCCACGGTGATGCTGGCAGCACAGAGGCAGCAGTCACGGGGGCGGCCCCAGCAAGAACACCCCGCCGCCGGCCAAGTGAGAGGGAGACCCCTGGCCACGAGCCGTGACACAGGTGGGCCCTGGGTCATCTGCTGGTTGACTCAAAAAGCAGTAAAAATAGTTACAGAACAGAGATCGCCTTGTTGCATTTTTTTTCCTGGTTATTAAAAAATGCAGTTTTTTTTAAATTCTGAAAATGTATAAGAAAGAAAATAAGTATTCCCCCCTCATTGCCCATTGCCTTTTAATCCAGTCATTTTAAAAGGTGACTTGAAAAAATTTTAATTACACAGATTACCTGGGAGTACTTTCTCTTACTTAAAAACAACAAAACAAAACAGAAAATTTCAACTTCACTCCCCTGCAGTTCTTTGCCCCTCCCCAAAGTGAAACCCTATCATTGGTTTGAAATGTGTCCTTCCAGAGTTTGTACATTTACACACCACCACCCCCCCACACACACGATTGATCTATCAATAGATATAATTTTGTATTCCTGTGATTTTTAAAACCATGGCTAGCATCGTATTCCGTCATCAGCATGCTCCCCTGTGCCAGGAAGCCATCCAGATCCTTGTCCCATCACTTCTCTTGGTTCTCTGCTCAGATGTCACCTCCTCTGTGAAGCCTCTCCTGACCACCCTGCCTAAAGTTACCACACAACCCCAGCCTTCCGATTCCCTGTGCTTTTTAATTTTTTTCCATCTTAATATTATTTAATTCTATGGAAAAAATTTTTTATGACATTCCTTTTTTAAAATGGGGGAACTCTGTACAAGCAAGCATGATTAAACATCTGTGAGAGCTGGTTAATACCGATCTTATTGTCTCGAAGTCTCTCTAGTAGTGTTCAAGAAATTATGTTTACGGTCCATCTGAAGGGCAAAAGCACTGGAGAGGCAAGAAAGGACTCGGGTAAAAAGCTTCAGAGGATTGCAGGGGGGGTTGTAGCAGGGATTGCAGGGGGGTTGTAGGAGGGATTGCAGGGGAATTACAGGGTGGATTGTAGGGCAGATTGTAGGGAGGATTGCAGGAGAGATTGTAGGGGGGATTGCAGGGGGATTGTAGGGGGGATTGCAGGGGGATGTAACTTGCTGCTTAAAAAACTATGTTGAATTCTGGAGCATCTCCATTCCCTAACACACCTTCCAAACCATTCATTGGGGTAGTTTTACCCATGCTTAAAGACTCATATTATATGCAGTTTGGGGGCTTTTATAAATTCAGAAATAAATATAAAGAGTAGAGAGTATGGAAGGCTTCTGAGTAGGGCTATAAGAGACTCAATACTGCTAAATAAGTCCCCAAACAAAAATGTTTGGTCCACGCCACCCCAAAACCTATGTGTAATAGGAGAAAATGCACAGCAAGAAGCAACGGTTCCCTCTGCTTCATTCTTCTCCATAGCACCCATCACCCAATCTGACACAGGGCATTTTTCACTTGTTTATCTTACTTACTTTCAGTTTTCCCCCATCTGACTATAAGCTCCACAAGAACAAGGAATTTTATATATATTTTCACATCTGTATTCTCAGTGCAGAAGAGTGTTGGCACATCGTAGGTTGTGAATAGATATCTGTTGAATAAGTGAATGAATCAGATTCCAAACAGTTGGTGGGGAGACACTGGCAGCAGGCATCTCGTCAGCAGGGGCACCAGAGCCGCAAACTAAGGTCGGCAGAATGAGAGTGGGGAGGAATCAGGGTCCACCAACCAGCCCTGACCTGCCTATCTCTAGACCCCATCATATTTGCTTAAGCTATTGGCGGGTGCCTGCTATGTGCCTCTGAATGTGATTGTATGTGGCCCAGAGGGTGGAAAGAGAAGAGGACTTAGGACAGAACCTGTGGACCCCCACTAATTCAAGGATGTGAATTTGAAGAGGATCCCTTCAAGAGGCTAAGAAGGAGTAAAGAATTGGAAAACCCGGAAGCAAGTGGAATCTTGGAGCTAAGAAAAATGCTTCAAGAAAGGGCATGTGTGACATGGGAGCAATGTAAGTGTCCATCGACAGATGAATGAATAAAGAAGATGTGGATGGAATAGTACTCAGCCATAAAAAAGAATGAAATAATGCCATCTGCAGCTACATGGGTGGACCTAGAGTAAGTCAGACAGAGAAAGACAAAAACCATATGGTATTGCTTATATGTGGAATCTAAAGAAAGACTACAAATGAACTTATCTACAGGTGTAGAAAACAAACTTCTGGTTACCAGGTGGTTAAGGGGAGGAAGGGATTGGGAGAATCCCTTTTGGGAGATCAGGATTGACACAAACACACCACTATATATAAAATCAATAACAAATAATGACCTACTGTATAGCACAGGGAACTCTACTCAATACTCTGTAATGGGCTATATGGGAAAAGAATCTAAAAAAGAGTGAATATATGTATACATATAACTGAATCACTTTGCTGTATACCTGAAACTAACACAACATTGTAAATCAACTATACTCCAAAAATTTTTTTAAAGAAAAAAGAAAGAAAGGGCATGTGGTAAACAGACTCAAATGTTGGTGAGGAGACCCAGGAAGGGAAAAGGGGTGTTGGACTAGGAACTCCAGGTGGAAGTTCGGAGTGTCTTTTGATGATTCCTGTTTTCTCTGTAAAGCAGCAGGCGTGACCATCCATGGTGGTTAATTTTATGGGTCAACGTGGCTCGGCTGCGGTGCCCAGTGTCTTGGTCAAACACTCCTTGAGGAGTTGATTGCTCTCCCTGATGTGGATGGGCTGTGTCCAATCAACTAAAGGCCGTAACATCAAAAACTGAGGTTTCCTGGAGAGGGATTTCGCCTCAAGGCTGTAACAGTAGAAACCCTGCCTGAACTGCCAGCCTGCAGACCTGCCCTGATGGATTTCAGACTCAAAGCTGCAAATCAACTCTTAGCTGAATGCCAGCCCGCTCTACGGATTTCAGGCTTACCAGCCCCAACAATGGCATAGGCCAGTTCCTTACTCTCAATTCATCTCTGTCTCTCACTCTCCCGCTCTCTCGCTCCCGCTCTCACTCTCAATATATATATAATATTAGTTCTGTTTCTCTGGAAAGCCCAAACTGATACAGCATCCACTGAGAACATGTTCAGACATTTGTCCAATTATTTTCTTAGGCTGAACTCCTGTAAGTAAAGTTGCTAGGTCGAAATTCCTGAGCTATCCAAAGAAATATGCAGTATGTTGTCAGTTTGCCTTCTGGAAATGTTACGTTCCTAGGAATAGTGTATGGCTGTCCAGGTCCTGGACCCACATCAGTGGTAGGTAGGTACTTAATGATCTTTTTAACCTTCACCAATTAGCTGGGAGGTACCACTTTCTCGTTTTATATTTGCAGTATTTGATGAATAATGAGCTTGAACATCTTTTCATGTTTTTTGACCATGCACCTTCCTCCTTAACATTTCATACCAAACTCTAAAGTACAATTATTTGCTTTAGAAACCTGGGCTGCTTATATATGGCTTTTTCTCTTCATTTGAAAATATCGCACATGGTCAGACTCTGTAACAGATAAAATTCTCAGTTGCTTTTGTTGTTTGTCCGCTTTTCTATCGGATATTTGTCCTTTTGGATTGATTTGTGATCTTTATGTAGTACTTTGTCTTTTATCCAATATGCAAGCTTTCCCTCCGTTTTTGATTAGCATCTAACATTGTTTGGGGGTTGTTGTTGCTGTTAGGTTTCTTTGTTTTTTGGGCTTTTTTTTGTAGCACAAAAAAGTCTATATAATATGTGGTCAAATCATTCAGTCTTTTTCTCTGAGGCAGTTATTTATTTTGGAAATGTTGGCCATATATACGGACTTTCCTCTTTTCACGTGAAAAAGACACAAATGATCAGATTATGTAACAGATAAATTTCTCAATTTAGGAATGGAGTTTATAGGTGTTAATTACCACTTTAGTATCTGAACCTTTGACTCGATGCATGGGAAAGTCTTAATACGTTATTTTTCCTAAAAACTTGAGTGGTTTCAGTTACTGGGGAGGCATGTTATTGCAGCTGTTAAAACTTTGTGATTTTTGGAAAAAGAGGGATTTTTTTCCTTTTTCGTGAAAACTTAGCTATTGCACAGCACTATGAAAAACATTAGATACATTTCTAGCTTCAGGTGGTAGGTACTGAGGAAGAAGTAAGTGATTCAAAGCAGAATATGGGTTTAAACTCCACATTTTATTCCCAGTGCTGTGTTGATTTGAGGGAAACTTACAAATTTTTTTTGTTACATTGTTTCTTCTCTTAGTACCTCCATTAAAACCAGCATAGAATGAATACAGTTTTTTTGTTTTGTTTTGTTGCATTATTATCGCTGTAGGGTTGACCTGTTACATACGTAGAGGAACTTCAGCTCATGTAATGATCAGAAAACAACAATGCAGGTTCTAGAAGCTCTACCAGTGCCCCTCCAGTGTTCCCTGAACACGTTCCTCTAACCCTGAAGGCTGCCCTCGGAGCCGCGTTCAACCAGAGATGGACAGGGAGTTGGTGGATAAGAACCCAGCTTCCTCGCCCCAGGTGGGATGTCTCTGTGGGGCATCCTGCTCTGTCTCCGAGAGGCCCCAGATGCAGTGAGCCCCAGTTGCCCATGATTCACTGCCTTCCCTTCCTGCCCCACATCTCCACCCATCTACTGATGTCTCGGATCCTCTCCCAAATACACTGCAGTCATCCCTCTGTATACACGGGGTGTTGGCTCCAGGACCCCTCCCCAAGTGCTCAAGTCCCTTCTATAAAATTGTGTCGTGTTTGCCTGTAAGCTACGCACATCCTCCCTTACACTTTCAATCGTCCCCAGATTACTTATAATACCTAATAGAATTCTGTGTAAATAGTGGTAAATACAATGTAAATTGTTGCCTGAGCATGGGCAAATTCAAGTTTTGCTTTTTGGAACTTTCTGGAATTTTTTTCCTTTTTTTTTTTTGGGCCACACTGTGAGGCTTGTGCGATCTTAGTTCCTGGACCAGGGATCAAACCTGCACCCTCAGCAGTGAAAACATGGAGTCCTAACCACTGGACTGCCAGGGAATCCTCCCCAATTTTTTCCCCCAAATATTTTTTTAAATTATTATTATTTTTTTAAATAAATTTATTTTGGCTGTGTTGTGTCTTTGTTGTGGTGCGTGGGCTTCTCATTCCGGTGGCTTCTCTTGTTGTGGAGCAGGGGCTCTAGGTGCGTGGGCTTCAGTATGGCACATGGGCTTCAGTAGTTGCAGCACGTGGGCTCGGTAGTTGCAGTGCACAGGCTTAGTTGCTCTGCGGCATGTGGGATCTTCCCGGACCAGGGCTCGAACCCGTGTCCCCTGCATTGGCAGGGGGATTCTTAACCACTCTGCCACCAGGGAAGCCTTTTTAATTTTTTTATAAATTTATTTATTTAAAAAAATTTTTAATTATTATTATTTAAAAAAATTTATTTCTTTACTTGGCTGTGCTGGGTCTTAGTTGCAGCACACAGGATCTTCGTTGACGAGTGTGGACTCTTAGTTGCAGCATGTGGGCTCTTAGTTGTGGCATGCAGAATCTAGCTCCCTGACCAGGGATCGAACCGGAGCCGCCTGCATTGGGAGCACGCAGCCTTACCACTGGACCACCAGGGAAGTCCCCCCAATTTTTTCCCCCAAATATTTTTAATCTGCGGTTGGTGGAGCCCACGGATGCAGAGCGCCAATGATACTTGTAATTGAACCCTTGCCTCAGGGTCTGCTTCTGGGGACTCCAAGTCAACACAAGTGCTTAAAGTAAGCCAGGCTACAGGCAAAAAATAATGGCTGATATTTATTAAGCACTGACCATCATAAGCACATAATTTAACCCTGACAACATGTTTTGGGAACTAATATCATCTCTAGCTTACAGATGAAGCATGTGAGGCTGAGAGAGATCATCTGTTTGCTGAGATCACATAGCTAATGGGTCATGAAGGATTTAAACCTGGACTATTTAACTCAAGCAGCCATGGTTTTAATCTATATGTCCTATGACACAGTGTATCAAGTTACTTCAAATAACTTCACTGGTACATATTCAGTCAGCTTTGGGAGGGCATTTTGCTGATAGCTGAGCTGAGATATATATATATATATATATATATATATTTTTTTTTTTTTTTTTTTTTTTTATAAAACATACAAATATACATTTATATATTTTATA
>NW_020174038.1:322737-536910 GCF_003031525.2 Neophocaena asiaeorientalis asiaeorientalis | reverse complement strand
TTTTTTTTTTTTTTTAACAAACTATCAGCAATAATGTTGCCTAATTTGGATTATCTGCACTCATCCAACTGAAATCCGAGTCACTGCAAGCAGCTTTTCTTTTTTTCCAACCACATCAAGAAGTGTTCTCCTGGTCCTTCTAAAACACGTCTGTTTTTGCAGCTAACCACTGTTCCTGCTGTTTTTGTCAAAACTAGAGAGCTATTTGCTATATGATAAAGGTCTCCACTTATGCCCTAATAACCAACTGAATGGATCCAGGATTTTAGCTGGTTGTGTGAGGCGTGTTCATTACTGGTTTGAAAGACAACATTTCACGGGCTTTAGATGACCTTTATTTGAACTGAAATATTCTTCCAGCCACTGATGTTATTAACTTCTTTTCCGTTTCAAGGCAAAATATTATGCTCTCCCCCTAGTCCCGCTGCTGGTCTTCAGAAAGAATAAAACAAATGTTTTGTGTTTTCTATAAAACGTTATCAAATTGTTTCCCAAGTTAGGTCATTGCAGCTGCAAAATTCTTATTTGTAGAAAACTTAGCCAAGAACAACAGAGCCTATGGTCAGCTATTATTTCAGGGGGAAAAATAAATCTTGAAATTAGCTAGGGATTGCTATCTCCCTTTCCACTAAAATAAAGACCAATTCCTCCAGCTGGGTCTCAACTATTGTTGAGATAAATCTTTCTCCCTTTACAGAGCTACACTTTAATTTACTGGCTGACTTCCCCAGTTTTTGAAATGGCCCCATAACATTTTGGGAGCTATGTTAACTTTATAAGGCAATTTATCATAAATTAATTTTCAGAAACTTCTTGAGCCAACTGGACATCAAAACAAGCCATTTTCTCAGGCTATATACTCTGATTGTAGTCTTTTTTTTTTTTTAACTGAGCATTTAAATTTAGGGTACCATTTTACATAACATACTTGGGAAGCCTGATTCTCTTCTTTGAGTTTGCAGAGTCTGAAGAAAAGACATCAGAAGTTTCTCTCCCTCAACATCTGCCACTGGAGAGATGGATCTATATTATTTCACAGGTAATGCCATGGCAGTTGAACACCTGACTTTCAAGGGGCAAATGTCCTGAACTGTGTTTATGGTGTTTGTCAATTCCTGTGGTGTAAATATTCCCACCTGGCTGATTTCAAGCCACCAGTGCGGTGTCAACCAGCTTCCCAAATTCCTGAAAATTTAACAACTGGGTCTTATGAGGTCCTAAGAGGCAGCTGCAGAACAGCACTGCAAGTGACTCAGCAAACTATTGCCCCAAATGCAGCCTTGGGAACATCGGCTTGTTAGCTCTGAGATGCCCTGGAATTGTTCTTAGAGTCACACGGACATCACGTAGAAATCCTGGCAAAGCAGCATCTTCAGATCCAGTGTGTGTGTTACCCCCAAACTCAGGTTGCCTTGAAAAAATAATGTGGACTTCCCTGGTGGTGCAGTGGTTAGGAATCCGCCTGCCAAAGCAGGGGACACGGGTTTGAACCCTGGTCCAAGAAAATGCCACATGCTGCTGAGCAACTAAGCCCATGCGCCACAACTACTGAGCCCGTGTACCACAACTACTGAAGCCCGCGTGCCTAGAGCCCATGCTCTGCAACAAGAGAAGCCACCACCACAAGAAGCCCACGCACCGCAACGAAGAATAGCCCCCGCTCGCCGCAACTAGAGAAAGCTCACACACAGCAACGAAGACCTAACGCAGCCAAAAATAAAATAAATAAATTTATTTTTTAAAAAATTGTATGTCCATGAAGAACAAGACATAAGTCTCTGGGTGTTAATTCAAGCTCTGGGCAACATCCCTCAACTCAAAGCAGCTAGATCGTATCATTAAGGGTGGCCCCCTTGCCTTCGAGCTGTAGCTGCTACTTGTGACATACTTCAGGAAGCTGAGAAATATACCCTGGGGCAACCTACCACTGTGTGTGTCCCTCACTATTTCCTTTCTTTACCGGAACAAAAAAGGGGGGGCTATTGGCTGACCTCTGGGAGAATGGGAAAGTACCAAGCCATTCTCTTAGACAATCCCAGCGTAAGACTCCAGGTCACTTCAGCCCTAAATCCAGCCGCATTGCTCCCGACTGAAGCCACGCAATCCTCAGAGCACGACTGCCTGAACATCATGGACCCAGTGTGCTCTAGCAGACCAAGGCTTGGCCAGCCAGATTTGGAACTGTTCACTGATGGGGACCAGGTAGGCGATGCCCTGGGTACGCAGTGATAACCCCAGAGAAGACTGCTGAGAGGAGAGCCTTGGCCCCAGGGAGCTCAGCCCAAAGGGCAGAAATCTTTGCTCTGACAAGCATTCTCTTTATTGCTGAAGGAATGTGGGTGAATATATACACAGACCCCCGCTCTGCATTCTCGATGGTGCATGCTCATGGGGCAATCTGGAAAGAGAGGGGCCTCCTTACTTCAAATAATAAGGACATAAAACACACTTCTGAGATCCTGTCACTGTTAGAAGCATTTCATAAGCCCTCACAAGAGGCCGTAATGCACCGCCCAGGCCACCAAAGAGGCGAAACTCATATAATAAAAGGAAACCAATTAGCTGACCAAGCTGCAAAGAAGGCGATTATCAAGCCGTGAGAGGGTCACTTCTTCCTCAGCTCCATCTGTCAAAATACCAGCCGGTGTATTCAGAAGAGGACAAAGAAAGGGCTAAAGAGTGAGGATCCACTCTTGATCACACCTCGCACGGCTGGAGATGTAGTGCATGAGGAATTGTTTTTTTATCCCGAGGCTTGGACCCCGTCCTGAGGCACATTCATAATAGTGCCCATTACGGGAGAGATGCCACCTTACAATGGATTCAGAAGTATAAAATGGGGCCTAACCTACAAAGGGCCATCCAACGAGTCACTCAGAACTGTATGATTTGTGCTAAAACTAATGCAAAGACCGCTGCTTGATACAGCACCCCCATGGGAACTCAGTACTTTATACAGGACCTGCCCCACGGAGAACCTACTGGCAGGTAGATGAGCTGCAGGAAAATGAAGATACTTGTTAGTGTCTGTGGACACTTTTTCAGGATGGGTGGGAGCATATTCCACCCAGACAATTAAAAACCTCTGAAGCAGTGAAAGCTCTCCTTAAGGTAATTATCCCCCGATTTGCATGGGCCAACACCCTTCAAAGTGACAATGGGCCTGCTTTTCTCTGCACTATAACCCGACAGGTATCTAAAGCTCTGCATGTTGGTTGGAAACTACATTCATCCTGGAGACCACAATCAACAGGAAAAACTGAGAAAATGAATCATACATTTAAAAAGAACATTGCTGGGAATTTCCTGGCAGTTCAGTGATTAAGACTCCACGCTTCCACTGCAGCGGGCACGGGTTCCATCCCTGGTCGGGGAACTAAGATCCCGCGAGCCATGTGGTGCAGCCAAAAAACAACCAGTAAAAAGAAGATTGCTGGGCTTTCCTGGTGGCGCAGTGGTTGAGAGTCCGCCTGCCGATGCAGGGGACATGGGTTCGTGCCCCGGTCCGGGAGGATCCCACATGCCGCGGAGCGGCTGGGCGCGTGAGCCATGGCCGCTGAGCCTGCGCGTCCGGAGCCTGTGCTCTGCAACGGGAGAGGCCACAACAGTGAGAGGCCCGCGTACCGCAAAAAAAAAAAAAAAAAAAAAAAGAACATTGCTAAAATATGTCAAGAGACTAATTTAACTTGGGATAAAGCCTTGCCAGTTGCCCTGCGATGGATCAGAGTGGCTCCCAGAAGCAAGCTTAAATTAAGCCCTTTTGAAATATTGTATGCTAGGCCATTCCAGGTGTCTGCCTGTGTGGGAGAATCTGTAGGACGTCTTAAAGGACCTGGCAGTTGCCAATCATGTTAAGACTCTAGCAGTATACTAACTTCTGTTCAAAAGTTTGCTTCCAGTAGGTCTGCCTACCCAACTGAGGTGCCCCTGCATCCCTTCTAGCACAGAGATGAGTCCTCCTCAAAACCTGGAGAGAACAAGGACCCGAACATCAACTTGCAGCTAAGCAGACAGGACCGTATGAGGTCCTGCTAAACACTCCCTCCTCTGTTAGGTTAGCCAGGATGTAAGGCCATGGATTCACCAGACCTGAGGAAAGTTCGCTCCTCCAGAAACTGGACAGAAGAAAGAAAAGGGGACTTGGTCTTGTGAGCCATTAGAAGATCTTAAGTTGCTGTTTCGAGCCAAGCCTCCTACCAGATAAGTAATGATGACTTTTGGTCTTCTCTTTTGTTTCACTACACGGGAGATAGCCATTCATTGGAAAGGACCAAGGGGGGAAATAATTCGCCTTTCTGAAATGTTTGGCAGGATATAAAGATAGCACAGGGCTTCCCTGGTGACACAGTGGTTGAGAGTCCGCCTGCCGATGCAGGGGACACGGGTTTGTGCCCCGGTCCGGGAAGATCCCACATGCCGTGGAGCGGCTGGGCCCGTGAGCCATGGCCGCTGAGCCTGAGCGTCCGGAGCCTGTGCTCCGCAACGGGAGAGGCCACGACGGTGAGAGGCCCGCGTACCGCAAAAAGAAAAAGATAGCACAGAGCAGAGCATCCTGGGTATCCTTATACCAAGTGCTGGAATTTATGTTTATGTTCAAGTGCTTGTCTAAGTGTTGTGACAGGGCCATAAAAAGGGGAGCCATGGTTGCCCAAACCTGGCAATACTTCCTGACCCCAAGTTGATCAGTTCCATTCCACAATCACCCCCACATCGCCCCCGTTCAGCAGAGCGGTTGTCACCCCTTTTCCTGCAAAATGGTGGAATGGACATTGACAGTGGGGAATTGTACCAGAGAGGAACAAACCTGATTCCATATCGAATCTATTCCTTTAGCTCTAACCTTTGTGCTGTGTTGCCGGGGCTTAGTCATGCACGCTTTGCACCTTTTGTAAAAGAATGTTGCCTGGGGGCTTTCCTCGGGGCGCAGTGGTTGAGAGTCCGCCTGCCGATTCAGGGCACACGGGTTCGTGCCCCGGTCCGGGAGGATACCACATGCCGCGGAGCGGCTGGTCCCGTGAGCCATGGCCGCTGGGCCTGCGCGTCCGGAGCCTGTGCTCCGCAACGGGAGAGGCCACAACAGTGAGAGGCCCGCGTACCGCAAAAAAAAAAAAAAAAAAAGAATGTTGCCTGTAGCCTGAAATATACAGGAGAGCCCATTCTCAAGGCTCTGACCTTTAAAGGTATTAACACTTTTCCATTCATATAGAATTTTAAAAGTTGCAGAAAAGAAAATAATTGTCTTGTTGGAGATTTATAGGAACATTGTGACCAGACCTATCTGGACAGCTGCAAGAACAAATGATTCCGGCACCAGGAAGTGGGCAACAACCAGCCACATCCCCTCCCCTTTTAGTATAAAAGAAGGCTGAACTCTAACTGGGGTAGGTGGTTCTTTGGGACACGAGTCCACCATCTCCTCTGGCTGCTGGCTTTCTGAATAAAGTCACTATTCCTTGCCCTAACAGCTCATCTGTAAATTTATTGGCTGTTGTGTGGCAAGCAGGATGTGCTTGGACTCAGTAACACTATATGCCTTCCAAACAATGGCAATCTTCTGCAAACCAGCTATTATTAGAACTTTCATTAGAAAACTTTATGTGGAATTTATGTCTGAGAGTTGAAAGTTAGGGCTTAAAATGTACAGTCTTAGTATCCCTGAGTGCAGAATCTGAAAATAGATGATAAAATAGTTTGGGATATCATCTGTCCCAATTTCAGGTCAAAGCTGAGAAGTTGGTAAACTTCAGAAGATAGAACATCTTCTCTTGTGACATAGTTCAATTAGTTCCTCTTGATAGCAATAAGGAAGTAGATAAGGACCCATAAAAACAGTGGGTATACCAGATGTAGGTTTAAATCTGTGACTGTGTAGTTCCATTAGAAATGCCTTCGTGGATGTTTGTGCCTAATTCCTTGCGATCCATTTCCTACTGGTACAAATTGGGGTCTGGAACATCTTCCTTTTAGGGCAAAATGAGCATGCCAGTTGGCCCACTGTGGCTCGATGATACATCAAACCACTTGGCAATCTATTTCCAAAACAAAAGTGGGTGGTTGAGATGTAGGCTGACCCAACTTGAGCATGGCAGTAGGTCTGTTTAATGATGTCTTAAAGAGAAGCACAGAGCAGAAATATGAATAGCATGGCTAGAGTGAAAGCCACAAGAAATTATAACTGTGAAAGAGACTTCTCCAAACTCGGTCCTGAGGATGGCGCCTGCTGGGCTCATGACTCATTGCTGCATCCCTGAGGTCACAGGCATGGCCACTTTTCATGCATAACCAGAGTGAGGATGAATGAGGAGGTGTGACCGTGCCTCAACGACATTCCAAGGCTGTGTCCCGTCGTCTGGTGCTCAGGGGAGGTGAGTCCAGATACATCTCAACACCCCTTCATCACTAGTGTGTTAAACTCCTGCCTTGCTCATCAGTGAAATCCTGGTTGCCGAGACCATGATACCATCTGGTGAGTCAAAGGAGCATTTTTGCATTTTCTTGCTATCATTAAGAAGCATCTACTCTCGGCAAAAATTTTCCAGAGGTGTTTGGGATTTTGGAGGGTAGCTTTTTCTTTTGTTATAATTTCAAACTTACAGAAAAGTTTCAGGAATAGTATAGGGTACTCCCATTATACACTTTACCTAAATCCACCAATTATTTGCAATTTTCTCTACTTGCTTTATTATTGCATGTTTTATTTATTATTCACATTGATTTATGTGTGTGTCTATTCTATATGCATATATGTTATTTATTTTCTGAACCACTGCAAGTAAGTTGGATATCGTGCTTAATCATCCCTTAAACCGTCATGTATTTCCTGAGAACAAGGTCATCTTCTCATATGCCATTGAACAGTTATCAAAATCAGGCATTTTAACACATAATATTGCTATCTATTCAAATTTCATCAATCATCACAATAATGTTCCAGGATAGCTATTTTTGTTTGTTTTTTCTGGTCTAGAATCCTATTCAGGATCATGCAGTGCATTTAGTTGTTATGCCTTTTGTTGGTCCCATCAGTCAAAACCCACAAGGAATACGTCTGTCATCAAATTTGATAGTTGCTTCAGTTACTGTATTGGGCCCTGAGAAAAGCAGGTGGGTACTCAGTGCCCTCTGGCTTTGATAGTGAGTGAATCTATGGCTTCACTTTCCAGAAGGTCTTTAGCATCCACAACGTACGTGCAGTTGGAGAGAGAGCCTTGCTTTTGAGTGTGTTTCTTCCTTTGTGTCCACGCATCACTTACAGAGCAGCCAAGCCTGCTTTACAGCTGATGGGGAGGCCAGTCTAAGGGAGCCGGCATTGGGGGTGGTCAGAGGTTTGCCCTTTCACTCCGGGGTTGCTGGCCACCTTATTCAACACGAGCCTTTCCAGAGTGACTCACCTTTTGAGTTGATCCAGTTTGGTGGCAAGGCTTCGAGCTGTGCATCTGTGCGCCCAGCTGCCCCCTCTGCTGTCTGCAGTGGCCCTGGGGGCCAGGAGGCACTCTTAGGGCAGCGTGGCCCTCTTGTGGCAGACATGTGTATGTCCTGGGAAAGGATGGACCATAATAGGAGACCGTGCAGGATCAGAATGCTTGGGAAGTCTACTGGATTGCTAGGGCTGCCACAACAAAGTTCCACAGACTGGGTGGCTCAAGTGATAGAAGTCTATTTTCTCACAATTCTGGAGGCTGGAAGTCCGAGATCAAGGTGTCGTCAGGGTGGTTTCTTCTGAGGCCTCTCTCCTTGGCTTGTAGATGGCTGTCTTTTCCTTGTGTCTTCGCGTGGTTTTCCCTTCTGCTCCTATCTGTGTCCTAATCTCCTCTTCTTATAAGGACACCAGTCACATTTCATTAGGACCAAACCACATGACTTCATTTTATCTTAGTTACCTCTTCAAAGGCCCTGTCTCCAAAATACAGTCACATTCTGAGGAATTGGGGGTGAGGACTGCAACATATGAATTTTAGAGGACACAATTCAGCCCATAACAAGCAGCAAGATGGTAGAGATTCCTTAGCTCAATTCCATCTTTTCAGAAAATGGGTTAACTGAATTGTTCAAGGCCTCACAGCTAGTAGAAAGCAGGGACCCTTCCACTACCCTTTATGTCTATAAAAAGCCCAGAGCGAACTCAGAATGTATCTGAACTGAAAGGGAAGGCTTAAACCTCTAGAGTATGAAATTGACTAAAAGGTAAACCATCTATGCCTATTTTTTCAGTGGACAAAAGTGTTAATTAAAAAATTTTTAAATGTCATGTATTGAAACAACTTGAAATGGAAATAAAAAGATGTGATGAACATAAAACCTGGCATATTACACTAATTTCTAATTATATGTATGTTTTTATATGACTATAATCACTATGCATCTGGTTTTTTGTTTTATCTGCTCCCCTTCATGTTTGTTATAAACTTTTTCACTTATGTCATCACATATTCCACATGGTTAAAATTGGTCAATGGTTATAGACCATTTTCTCCTATTGTTTTTGCACAGTTGACTAAACCATTTCCCCTCTGTCCCTCTCCCTCTCTTTGTTTTTATGTAGCTAGTCGGCTATAAAGTAAAGCAAGGAATAGTTCTTAGATGTCTACACCGCAAAGTGCTTAATGTATAAGGTGATCACACTTTTCACAAATGTTTTTGAAAATAATCTCAAACTATGTAAGGATGGTACAAACAACAACTGCATACCTTTTACCCAGATTCACCTATTTTTATTATTATGCCCCATTTTCCTTCTCTTTCTCTTTCCATACATTTTAATGTTTATGTTTATGTATATATTTATACATGTAATTTAAAAAAATCATTTGAGGGTAAGTTACATACATCATGCATTTTACCCCTAAATAGTTCAGAGGATATTTTCTTTTCTTTATCTTTTTTAATATTTATTTATTTATTTGGCTGCATCAGGTCTTAGTTGCGGCACGCAGGATCTTTTGTTGCGGCATGCGGGCTTCCCTCTAGTTGTGGCACATGGGCTCCAGAGCACACAGGCTCAGTAGTTGTGGCGTGCGGGGCTTAGCTGCCCTGTGGCACGTGGGATCTTAGTTTCCCGACCAGGGATCGAACCTGAGTCCCCTGCATTGGAAGGTAGATTCTTAACCACTGAACCACCAGGGAAGTCCCCAGAGGCTATTTTCTAAGAATAAAGATATTATTTTACTTAACAGTGGCGTAGTCATAAACTTCAGTAAATTTAACATTGATACAGGTGTAATCTATTGTCCATCTTCCGATTTTGCCAAAGGATCTAGTGATGATCCTACAGCATCTTTTCTCCTCCAGCACAGGATCCAGTCTAGGATCAGTACTGCATTTGGATGTCACATCTTTAATCTGGAATCTTTCTACATCTCTCTTTGTCTTTTATGATATTAACATTTTAAAGAACATTGTTCCCATCTATTTTTATTAATAATGTTCCTTATTTTGGGTTTGTCTGGATGTTTCCTTACATGGTTAGATTCAGGCTATGCATCCAGGGCCAGGATGAGATGTTGTATCCTTCTCAGACAAACCACGATACTCTTGAGAGTGGGTGCCACCTACACTTACACTGAGATAAAGGATGTAAACGTGGATGGTCTCAGGTAAACTGGGAGGTATGGTGACCCTCGTTCTGTAAGTGATTATCCCCCTTCTACCAGTGCCCATACTGGGACCAGGTGGACTTGCTGGCCCACCTCCCACTGCCTGCAGCTGCCTTTCTTTCCCACCGGCTTCAACTGGCCATCATTCTACCCTTGGCTGTGCCTGGCAACTTGGTCTTGTTCAATTTCGCTGGAGAATAACTTCCAGTCTCCTGTCATGATGGGGGTTGGGTGGTTGCCTGACTGTGCAGGGTGGGGTAGGAGATCTGAAATTCTAACTGGTCCTATGCAGACTCTCAGGCAACCCTCTTGTGTTTCAGCTCTACTGTAACAGAGAACAAACCTGACTCCATATTGAATCTATTCCTTTAGCTCTAACCTTTGTGCTCTGTTGCCGGGGCTTAGTCATGCAGGCTCTGCATCTTTTGTAAAAGAATGTTGCCTATAGCCTGAAATACACAGGAGAATCTATTCTCAAGGCTCTGACCTTTAAAGGCATAACACTTTTCCATTCATATAGAGATAAAAAGTTGCAGGTGGAGAATAATACTTCTTGAAGGTTTATAGGAGCATTGTGACCAGACCTACCTGGACAGCTGCAAGAACAAAGGATTCCTGCACCAACAGGATTGCAACAACCAGCCACCCTCCCTCCCCTCTTAGTATAAAAGAAGCCTGAATTCTAACTCGGGAAGATGGTTCTTTGGGACACGAGTCCACCATCTTCTTGGGCTGCTGGCTTTCTGAATAAAGTCGCTATGCATTCCCCCAACAACTCTCCTCTCCATTTATTGGCCTGTCGTGTGGCGAGCAGTACAAGCTTGGACTCGGTAGCGCTACCCTTCACCTCCATCTTCTGCCATATCTGGTACATCCAATTCCTAAGATTTCTGAGGTTCTCTTGCATGAACCAGCTGTTTTCCTCTCCCATCCCCCCGAGACACTTAGGTTTCTTAGCTTTCTCCACTGTGCTTAGTCAGTCTCCTGAAAATTTGTTCACATATCTTGTCCACTGTATTCTTTTCTTCCTTATTTTTGTGGAGTTTTAATCTAAAAACATTCTTTGCTGCCATTTTTGGTGGGGCTTGGGGGAGGGAGTAGAGATCATGCCCATGTTCAATCCACTACCGCTAATGGGAGGCCTTCGAACTTACCCTTGTGGGACCGTTCTTGCCATGCCTGCCTCGATTTGGCCTCACCACGTTCGGGGAGCACAGGGCTCACACCTCGTTCATGCTGTTCTGTCTGGAATTCCAACTTCCCTACCTGCCCACGCACCGCTCACTGCTGCTGCCTTGATACAACCACAGCGTTTTATTACCATCTCTATTTTAGAACTTATCCCAGATTTCCTTGTGTCTTCATTCGTTGAGTAGGAATTTGTCTCCTGCCCCGTAAAGGTAGGGACTTGACCTTGTTCAATATTTAACTCTTCCAGATGATGCTTTGTGAGTAGATGTTTTCTAAGTGTTTGTTCCACTGGATTAAAAGGAAATAATATTTTTTCTTTTGTTATGTTCCTGGAAGTTTATATTTTTCTCAAACGGGATTTCTATGAGTGGTAGACTGGGTTGCTGGTCCCTCCCAATGCTTCACTCCATTGTGACAGAGTTCCACACCCACACCCTCGCCATGGCCTTCTGTGAACCATGCCTCTTGACTGAGGCTGTGGCTGTGGGCTTTGCTTTGACTAATGGGATGTTAGTGGTCGCGATGCCAACAAGGGCTTAGAACAATCTTGTGTGCCTGGGCTTTCTCTCATCCTTCTGTCACTGCTAGCTCTAGGAGGATGGCAGACATTTGGAGCAGAGATGCACCAGCTGATCAGAAGACCTGCAGCTTGCAGGAGAGCTATCCAGCTGAGCTGCAGACCTGGGACAGAGTGATAAAGACTTCTTGTCTGCTACTTAGTTTGGGGGTCATTTTGTTCTGTAGCAATAGCTGACTGATACATGATGTCAAAGGGAATGAATGATTTTTTAAATAAATTATTCTTGTCCTACGTTGGTTTTGCTCTCTAGGAAGCCTGAAACCAATTTACCATGCAATCAGCATGGTATATGTGTGCCATACCATAGAAAATACTCATTGGTGCTCCTTGATTTGATCATAAAATCTATTTTTAAATGGCTTAAGAGAGCAAAATAGAATAATAACCACACTGCCAGCACAACTTTGGCCCTTACATAGATTCATTCCAGACTGAATCTATTATCATAGTCCTTTTGGAGAAAAAAATAAATTCTGAGAAACCAACAAAGATCTGTGTAATTTTCTTGACCTTTGATAACTATGACTTTACTTTGTAGTATACTATGTGCAATCCATAGAGTTAATTATATGGCACTGCTAATCCTTATTTTTATGAAAACAGGCTTTTGATAATGATTTTTCAAACTGGAGATAGGACAAAATATTTATATTTAGGAACATTCTGATCAGATGCTATTCATTTCTTTCAACACCCACAATTTACTTTTAAGTTTGTCAAAGCCTAGCTTTGTTATTTCCATAATACAAATTAAAATGAAACACAGTGGCAAAAAAAAAATTCCTTCATATTATGTAATTGAGAATTGGCCAATTTATCAAATCTTTAAGAATTTTTTCTTTGGTTCAAAATAATCTATTATGCCAACGTCCTGATGGAGCTCTGCTTGTATCTCCTACTCTGGAAAGGTTTTCAGAATCCATGAGAGTCAGGATAATATTATAATAAGGACAACTTTTCTGAGTTTTTGTACAAAGAAGAGATTGGTTACAAACATGCACAAGTATCAGTAAGAACTTACTTGAATACACCTCACAATTTACCCAGAGGTGCCATTTGATTTTGCATCCACGGTTAAGAACCCCTAATATAAGGAGGGGTCCTGAATGTCATGTTGCAATTACAAAAAAGAATTGCTTAAGTAATCAGAAAAGAAAATGGTATTGTTAAAAAGTTCTGGCATTGAGAGCTTGACTGAAAGAGAGAGAAGAGACAAAGCCAGGGGTCCTTGGGCTCTCCGACTAGTCCAAGTTTAACAAGCTCCCTTGGGCTTCCTTCACAATTCCCAGTGGAAGCAGTCAAAAGAAAGGCATGCCTCTCCTGTCCTCCTGACCCTCCATTTACTCACAAAACAACGGGCTTTAACAATCACAGAACAAAAACCACATTGCCCAATGTAACCTTCCAACCCCCAGAGCTGTATGGGCCGCTAATCCAGCGCACAAAAGCAGGCCGACCGCTCTTTTGTTCTGCCCGAGGCTGGGCGCGGCGCTGAGCAACAGCAGATCGGCTCTGGAACGTCCCAGCGGCGTGCCAGGGGCCTCTGATGTTTATTTAGCGCGCTGCTGTCTCGACGAGGGGCCTCTGGGAGCCGGCTGCACGCTCGCCCGCAGAGGAGTCATGTACCGGCGCAGCTACGTCTTCCAGGCCCGCAAGGAGCAGTACGAGCGCGCCGAGGAGGCGCCGCACCCCGCCGAGCCGGACAGCCTGGTGGAGAGCCGGGCGGCTGCGCCGAGCCTGGCGCACCTGCAGGGGCTCGGCGAGCGCGTGGCCGCCCACGTCCAGCGGGCCCGGGCGCTCGAGCAGCGCCACGCCGTCCTGCGGAGGCAGCTGGACGCCTTCCAGCGCCTGGACGAGCTGGCCGGCTCCGAGGATGCCCTCGCCCGCCACGTCGAGGGCAACCGCCAGCGCGCCCGGGATTTGGCTGCCGAGCGCACCCGGTTGGAGCGCCAGGGAGCAGAGGCGCAGCGCGCCCTCTGCGAGTTCCGAAGCAAGTAAGCGCAGCCGTGGGAGTAACGAGGCAGCGCGGGCCGGGAGAGCGCTGCCCCCGGAGGTGGGAGGGCCGTCTCCGGGCCCAGGCGACCGGTGACTTCATCCCGGCAGAGGCACGCACGTGCTGCATCTCCCTAAGATAGGGCTAGCTTCCATTTTGGTGGCACGTCACGGTTTGCATGAAATCGTGTAATTTGCTGTTAATGTCTTTTAGAGTCTAGATCTAAGTTACATGCAATGAAATGCACAGATTTTAAGTGTGTAGCTCAGTGAGTTTGACGAATGTATTAATAGATACCCATGTAACTACTAAAACAAGCAAGATATTCCTCTACCCCAGAAAGTTACCTTCTGCCCTTTCCCAGCCTTTGGTTCCCTCTCCCCAGTCCCCCCAAGCAGAGGCACCCAGCGTTCTGATTTCTGTCACCATAGCTTACTATTGCCTGTTCTGGAATCTTCTAGACATATTCTTATGTGTCTGGCTCCTTCTGCTCAGCACAGTGTTTGAGATGTGTCGATGTTATTTAATCCTCACAGCCTCTCCTGTTATAGACGGTACTGCACCCAGTTTACAGATGAGGAGACTGAGGTTCAGACAATGTAGAGATTGGGGGCAAGGTCACTCAGCTGGTGGATCGCTGCACTGGGACCGGGATTCAAGTCTTGAGCATGCTAAGTCTAACGGCCTTCACTGCATCACAGCGGACACCTGGACATTGCTTCAGCGTGTGCCTGCTAGTGTCTGGCCCCTCAAAGTGTGATCCATGGACCAGCATTGCCATCACCCAGGATCTTGTTAAAAATGGAGACTCTTGGGCCCACCCCAGAGCTCCTGAATCAGACTCTGAAAAAGACCCCCAGGTGATTCATCGTTTAAGTTAACGACCTTGAAGTTTCAGAGGTCCTGCTCCTGGGCAATGTCCCCCCTTTTGACAGACTGAATAATGTGTTAAAATCACCCAAAAAGCTATTCAAAGAAAAAAGATGCTCAGCAATTTGTCAGCATCTTTCCAGGTGATAAATGGGTGTGCGCTTTGATTCAGCTGGGCACTTCAGGGAATTTACCCTCTGATACTCACTCCAGGAGGTGTCAAAGGGCACGTCCACCAGGATATTCACTGCAGCGTGATCTGCAATAGCAAAGGCCTGGGACCAACCTGAAGGCCTGTTAATAGGAGTCAGGTTATAAAATTGTGCTTCATTCATGCAATGGAATACTGTGCAATTGTGAAAAAAAGTAGTGTGTTATCATCTATTTTAAGAAGACAGGGGTCAGAGTAGAGATTTTTTGCTTGCGTAAGAAAAAAGACGACACAAGCACACACACAAAAACCTAATAACACTGGTTACCTATGGGAATAAGGAAGTAGGAGCAGAGGTGAGAGGGAGACTTTTACCTTTTTCTGTCATTTAAAAAAGTCTCTAAGCATGTAAGAGATTTATCTGTTTAAAAATTATATAAATTAATTAAAAAATACAGATGTGCAGGCCCCATCCTGGACCTCAAGTGGGGCCCAGGTTTTTTATATTTAATGAGCTCCACTGGTGATTGCAGTGAACAGCCAGGTTTGAGGACCTCTGGTCTAGGGTAGCCAGAGGGTTTTCTTCAAAAGTGCGTTGTGTTTGAGTTCCACATTCTCAACCCCAGCCGTGGGCAGGGTATTCAGCATTGGGTACTGAGCACATTTATCAGATCATAAGCATCGATTCCATTCCCATCAGTCCTTCTGTTTCTGGTTTTCTTTTCTTTTTTTTTTTTTTGGCCAAATTGCACATGTGGGATCTTATTTCCCCGACCAGGGATCGAACCCATGCCCCCCGCAGTGGAAGCATGGAGTCCTAACCACTGGACCGCCAGGGAAATCCCTGTTTCTGGTTTTGATCCACAGAAATAGGTTTGCAGCTGGAAGAATGCACCTGAAAATCCCTGTGGCCCTTCAAGGGAAAACTGAGGCTTGCAGAGGGCCTGTGGGTGGCAGGACTTGAACTTGGGTTTTTCACGCTAGGCCCAGACCCTTTCCAGAACACTGTGTCTTAGAGAGAAGCTGTTCTTGGACTCCTGTGGAGTGAGGCCCAAACGTAGGACTTCATTCATACTAAGCTATGTTCCCTAAAGAGAATGGAAGTGAATGCTGGTTGACACCAAGGGCAGTTCCATGGGTCATCAGAGTACCTCCGATCCCCAAATGGCCTTTACCTGGTCCTTGGGCCACAGTCAGCTGTGATCTGGCTGGGCCAGCATGACTCCCAGGAGCCTTCGTTGGAGGAGTGGCCATGATGAGTCCTCCTGACTTCACTTGGCTCTGAGTTGTATGTCCATCGTGGAGCCGACCCTTCAGGCGCTGTGGTTTATTTGATAATTCTCTTTAATTGATTCCCTCCCATTGCCCCCTTGGAGAAGTTTTGATGTTTTAACTTGAGTAGTGGGACTTGAAAATCATTATAAAAATCATACCCGTCTACGTGCATGGGTACACACACCGAGTTTGGTTTAATTCCAGAGGTGAGGTGATCATTAGCCAGAACCAGGTGAAATTAATGCAGAAATAGGAAGGGGTATGCAGCCTTGTTAGGTATGTTCTTTACCTGGGTAGTTGAATGATTTCAAAATCAGGTCTTCAGCACATCAAACAAAGGCTAAATAAAATAAAAACTAAATAAAATAAAAACAAAACTACCAAAATACAATGATGAATAGAGTCAATTATCCAAATTGCTGAAAACCAAAACTAATCCTGTAAAACAATCAGGTAATTGAAGCCAAAGTGGTTTTTTCCACTTTATGAATTCACTTTTATATTCACTTCTATGAATATATCATGAATTCTTACAATGAATTCTTTATAATGAAATCACTTGTCTGTAATAAAATATCTAGGCTTGTCTAAGCATGAAAATCACATTAATATGTTGTTTATTAAATATGTTTTTAAGCTACAGAAATTCTTGGATGTTTCTAGCAGGAAGAAGCAATGAGAAAATTAGATTTTGTTAACAGTTTTATTCTTAAACCTAATTAAACATTAAAAAACATCATTTCGGGCTCCATTAGAGGCACACAGAAAAGAAACTGTTAAATGTGACATCCTGGTGTGAAAGGTAAAACTGATGCAAATATATTTTGCTTACTGGTTATAGCTGAGCTGCTTAGGTGGCTCTAGAACTGGAAGCACTTAGAACAGTGTTCCTATACCTCATGTTCTTCCCTGAAGTCAAGACTTTTCATTCTGAGGCACGATTTCCCAGCACCCGTCACAGTATAAAGTCCTTGACTTGACCCATGGCATGGGTGTACAGGGACACAGAAAGCGATGCTTTGTGGGTTGGGCTGAGTGCTAATTAGGATGAGTTACAACTACAAGTAAACTCCAAATTGACATTGGCTTATCCAAACAGAAGTGTGTTTCTTTCTTGTGTAAGGTCTGGACTAACAGTTTAGTATGGCACCCTACAGTATTCAAAGCCCAGAAGGCTCTGTGTGGTCTTCAAGAAGGCGGCATCCCTGTTTCAGGTGCAGGAGGAAGGGATGCAGAAGAACACACCTACACCATCTCGTACCGCAGATACCTGGAAGGGGCCACAGACATGCTTACACCCCATTGGTCAGGACCACGCTGAGCTGCAAGGAAGGCTGGGAAATGCAGTCTCCCTTCTAGGCAGCCCTGTGGCCACCGAACATGATGGGCTGTAAGTCCTATTAGAATGGATATTGGGGGCAGCTTGCAGGGAACGAGGTCAGGGGTCATTTGGGAAGGGGCTTTCTCTTTTTCTTCAGGGGGTGAAATTCCCCCTAGAAGGAAACTCGTTCTGACCAGAATGATTTCTGGGGTCTCTCTGCTTCCTTGATCTTTACCATTTTTTTAGAAGTCCAGGGAAGAAGTCGACTAGGAGGAAAAAAATACACCCGCTCCTAGTATCTGCTGCTTTACTCATCTTGTGTATGTTTAACTTTGAGGTGTCCCTACTCTACCCAGGCAGCATGGTATGGCTGTCAGGACACAGTTTTGTTGTCAGACTCACATCTGAGTCCTGCACCCCTCTCTTAGTTTGGAGTCCTTGAAGCCGAGCCTGAGAAAGTCGCTTATTTGGGAGGTGGCATCAGGGAGCACCAGTTGCGGAGTGAGGAGGTTATAGGCAGGAAGGGAAAGGAGCCAACACTGAGTGCGTCACCCGGCAAGTTACCTGCATGGCCACTGGAGGCCACCTGTGGGGTGGAGAGCACACCTCAGTGATCCCAGCTGAGGGCCAGGGAGCCAGGGTGTGTACGTACCCACTCGCCCTGTCAGAGCTTGCAGGCTGCTCCCAGGGGCACTGACTCTCTGACCCATCCAGCCTGCCCTGCCTGCCAGCCCACAGGAGGCCCCTGGTGTGCAGGGCAAGTCCGCACAGATGCGGGTGAAGTGCCAGGAGCACCTGCGGAGGCCTTGGGCCAGTTTCTCAACCTCGGTTTCCTCATCTTTCCCGAGGGGGTAACAGGAACTGCTGTATTCCAGGATTTTGTGAGGATTAAATGGCGTAATCCAGAAAAGCTGACACACGATGATAAATACAATAGTATAGGGTATCCGGACCAGGTCAGGTTAGTGCTGTTCGATGTAATAGATCGTTAGTACAGCCTCCCAGTCTCTGTGCTGCCGCCGCACTTGGGGTACAGGTGTGCTGGGATCTGATTCCTGCATCTTCGGGTGGCTGGGAGGCGGCATTGGGGGGTTGGGGCTGGGACTCCGGGCCGGGAGACTCCTGTGCATCTATGGTGCCACTGGCGGCGCTTCCTGCATGTGCAGGGATGTGCAGGAGGTTGGGAAGGAGTGGGCTCCAAAATGCAGCCTCAGCTCCTGCTTCCCTTAATGAGAGGGGGTGGGACTCGGGTTAATTGCATGCTGATCGTGTGTGACCACACGTACCGGATCACGGAAGCTGCCCAGCTCTCCCTTCTGTGTCCCACCTGCAGGTATGAAAATGAGTGTGAGTGTCAGCTGCTGCTGAGAGACATGCTCAAACGGCTAAACAAGGTGAGCTGAGCCCGTCCTTGCGTTTGAGTAGATCCACGACAAGATGGAGCTAAACGGCTGAATGGTTGTTTCGCGCGCTGCCTCTTTGTGTTCTTCCAGGATTCCCCTATTTCTTTTGCTGTCATTCTCCTTCTTTCTTAAAAAATTTATTTTAATGAGGTATAGTTGACTTACAATGTTGTGTTAATTTCTGCTGTACGGCAAAGTGATTCAGTTATACACATATAGACATTCTTTTTCATATTCTTTTCCATCATGGTTTATCACAGGATACTGAATATAGTTCCCTGTGCTCTACAGTAGGACCTTGTTGTTTATCCATCCTATATACACTAGTTTGCATCTGCTGACCCCAAACTCCCAGTCCATCCCTCCCCCACCACCCCTCTCCCCCTTGGCAACCACAAGCGTGTTCTCTATGTCTGTGTGTCACTCTCCTTCTTGACTTTGTAATTTCAACTAAATCTTTGTGAGTGAATGCACACACCCACACACTCCTCTACCACAAGCTAAATGAGCTCGTGAGAGATCCCTAGACGGTTAAGCTCGTTGGTTTGCTTGGTTTGCTTGGCTATCAAAATGGGCCGGCGTTACAGGGACTGGCTGTTGTTTGCACCTAACTTAGGAGGGAACTTGCTCCGGGTGGTGGTTATCCGGATGCAATGCTTACCTTATCCTGTTGGCTAAGAGTCTTGAGATTACTCCTCCCCAGGGAAAGTCTCAAGAGAATAGAAAACGAAATTTCCTTTTACCCCCAAGCTCCTCACCCTTGAAGCATGAACAGTCGCCATGTGCGAGGCACCAGGATTCTTAGCTTCTTGCTGGAGACCCTCCTGCAGAGGTTGGGTGGAGTTGTTCTTTGCAGGGGCAGTTTCCTTCTTTGGATCCTCCATCACCATCCTAACTGATTGGATTTTCTGCTGTAGCCAGGAGAACTTGACTACCAGATAGCAGAATAACTGTGGACCACAGAGGTTGGACGAAACCAGGGATGGCAAAGAGCTGTAAGCATTATCCTTTTCTGATTATTTCAGAGCTCAGATGTCAGAGGGGAAGGACCTATGGGAACTGGTTACTTGAAGGGTTGCTTGTTCAGGGTACCTGGCTGCCTTCCCCCTTCCCCGTTCCCCACCCCTAACCTCATTGCTGATAAAATCGATCACCCTTCCCTGCTGTGCCCAGATGTGGCCTTAAGATTCTTCTCCACCTGGTTGCCATATGATCCAGCAATCCCACTCCTGGGCATACATCCGGACAAAACTCTAATTCAAAAAGATACATGCACCCCAGTGTTCATAGAAGCACTATTTACAATAACCAAGACATGGAAACAACCTAAGTGTCCATCAACAGATGAATGGATAAAGAAGATGTGGTGTTTATATACAACAGAATACTACTCAGCTATAAAAAAGAATGAAATAATGCCATTTGCAGCAACACGGATGGACCTAGAGATTATCATACTCAGTGAAGTAAGTCAGAAAGAGAAAGACAAATATCGTATGATATTGCTTCTATGTGGAATCTAAAGTATGACACAAATGAACCTATCTGTGAAACAGAAACAGACTCATAGACATAGAGAACTGACTTGTGGTTGCCAAGGGGGAGGGGGGTGGTGGTGGAGGGATGGATTGGGAGTTTGGGATTAGCAGATGCAAACTAGTATATATAGGTTGGATAAACAACAAGGTCCTACTGTAGAGCACAGGGAACCGTATTCAATATCCTGGGATAAACCATGAAAGAATGTGAAAAAGACTGTATATATGTGTATAACCGAATCACTTTGCTGTACAGCAGAAATTAATGCAACATTGTAAATGAACTATATTTCAATAAAGTAAATGAAAAAAAAATAAGATTCTTCTCCACAGGAACCCCAGGCAACTTCAGACAGTCAGGGTTAGCTCAGGGTTAGCTCGGAGTGTTTGCCACTAATTTCCTGGCTTCGTCCAACGTCTGTTGTCTAGGATTATTCCGCTAGTCGGTGGGAAAGTCAGAACTACACTCTAGGGACACTGAATTTTGCTTTGTGTATGTTACTGACTGTATGATATTTCTGTGGCCATCTCTGTGTGAGCATCTAATGTATTGTCCAACTCGGGACACTGTGTGAAGGAGATGCTTTCAGTAATTACGCAGGTCGACTTAGAAGCTGGACTGTCTCAGGCCAATGGAACAGATGGGCACACAGAAGTGAGCACAGAGCTGGCGGGAAGGGTGTCCTGCAGCGGAGCCCTAAGCACACAGCTCATGACTGGCCGTGTGCTGAGCTGGGTTGCAAGGACCCAAGGCCTGCTGGAAGTCTGCGTGGATTGGGGACTTATTAGCATTTGCCCTCACTCAGCTTTCAGCTGACACTTGTGGCTCACCCCCATTTGTGTTTTTGGTGGCGATTCCAGGCTGGCAGGTGGGGCTGCCATCTTGTCCATCGGCTGAGGCCTTCAGGAACAGGGGCACCTAACACCCTTCACCTTTAGGTGCCAGTTCAGCCCCTCCGCAGCACCACCTCGTTTTGCTTTGTGACTGTTTGTCCTCCCTGCAAGCAGGGCTCTCTCTGGACTGGGCCCTAAGGTTGTTGCTCACATGGTGCCATCCTGGGCATTCCTTGAAGAAGAGAGAGAAAGAACTTAGTCCTTCTTTTTACCTTTGGCGGCAAGTGACACTGGATTTAAAAACAAGCTCAAATCTTGTTTTTTTTTCTCTCTCTCTTATTACAAAAGCAATGCCTATTCCCAGTAGAAAAATAAGACAGTAGAAAGAAAATGAAAAATAAGGGAAAGGCATTCCACCATTTCCCTCCGTCACACTGTGGTGTAGCGTGTGGACAATTGGGGTATGAGTCCCGTGAGAATGTTACGAAGGTTCTGGGGAAAGATGGGACCAAGCACGCGGGCGGGCGGGGGCAGCACATCGGCGTGGCTGTTCCCGGGTCCATGGAAAGATACTTCTCCCCACAAGAACTGTGCCATCCACAACAGGAGGGTAGCCTGCTAGCAAGACCCTTCACGCTGTCGCTCAGTAACCCTCTCTGAGGCTCAGCTTCTTCGTCTGGAAAATGGGAGCAATGCTAGTTCCCACCACCATAGGAGCAGGTGTCCGTCTGCATGCCTGGTGAGAGTTAAATAACATAATAATGCACGTGACCTGCCTGTTACAGTTGTTATTACAGGTCATGTGATGTGATGGACGCCAGCTTAGTTTTCTCGGGAAGTGGCTGCATACCCCTGGTGGAGTGGGAGTGCGTGGAGGAACAGCTTTTTTTTTCTTTTTTTCAGTACGCGGGCCTCTCACCGCTGCGGCCTCCCCTGTCGCAAAGCACAGGCCCCGGATGCGCAGGCCCAGCAGCCATGGCGCACGGGCCCAGCAGCTCTGCGGCACGTGGGATCCTCCCAGACTGGGGCACGACCCCACGTCCCCTGCATCGGCAGGCGGACTCTCAACCACCGTGCCACCAGGGAAGCCCATGGAACAGCTTTTTAATAGCTGTGAATTAATTTTTATGACTACCTTTTCTCTGTAACAGGTGACATTAAAAAAAAAAGTTTCTTTTTAAATGCATGTCAATAAACATGAATCAATTTGAAAAAAATACGGGGTGAGTAATAGTAGAAGATTTTGGATGTAGCAGAAATCACAGGCACAGGATGCAAATACAGTGAATCGGGAGGTCCCTGCACTAGCTCACGGGAGCCTCGGAACAGCCTTTTGGATTTTGTTTATTTTACCCTCAGATAACCCGGTCCGATCGCCCCTCTGTCAGGGGGGGAACTCACCCTTGCTGAGGGTAAACGACTTCAGAGACCTGCAGCGCACCCGCGGTAGATGTGGGCAAGAGCCAGGTGCTCTGTGTCCAAGGCTCATTCTTTCCCTCCCAAGGACAGTCAGGGAACCGCTGTCTCTCGGGAGACAGACGCAGAGCCGGAGTCTCTGGGTGAAGGTGGCCACTTCCCATTAGATGTCGGTGCCCTGTCCATCCCCCCAGGCCGTCCTCAATGTCACATAGAGATGCTGAGCCTGGCAGCTTCCTGCATCTGTCTGGTTTGGGAACATCTGCAGTGGCAGAAGTGTGGGCGTTAGCACCCCAGGGGTGACCCTCAGCCACTGGGGGACAGGAGGGGGTGGCTGAGTCCCTGGCTGGCCCACCCCTCGTCCCAACAGTTCAGAGGTGAGTTTCCCAGTCTCCTGGGGGGTCCCCAGCAGGACTGAGCCCATTGCCCACAGTGGGAACCCGCTCATTCCACATCTTTATTGGCTTTGTTCTTTTTCCTGCGTCACTACCCCACCCCTTCCAGTGCTCCTGGGATTACCTCTCAGATAAGGGACCCTTTCCCAGTCCTTGCCTCGGGGTCTGTTTCTGCAAACTCAAATTAAGACAGCCGCTCAAGGGTCAGCCAGCTGGACCTTCAGGTTCTCTGTCCACTGAGATGGTCACTGGAGAAGAAGGAGGTGAAATGGTACAGTAGAATTCACATCTTGTTGGCTGTCGGTCATATCACTGATTTTAGTTGACAAAGCTTTGAATATCTACAGACATCACATCATCTGGGTTTTGACTGTCAACGCAGCCTAATGTCTGTTTCCTTTGGTCCCTTTGGAAGGGATTGATCCCTGGGTGTGGCCGTGTGAAATGGGGTAACTAGGAATCTCTGACCCAGTCTTTGAGTCTGGCTTGGAAAATATCACAATGTATGGACAGGACTGGTTGCCACCATGTTCATAAAGCTGCCATCTATGTATACTGCCCAGGTAATTAAGCCTCCAGAGCAGAGGGTCTGTATTAACAGCCACATAGGTTAAGGCAAGGCGCTCCTTGCTATGCACTTGGAAATGAAATAACTTCCTCAACATACTACTTACATACTCGGGCCAAAGCTATTCAGATTTTCAGCCTTTGGATGTGGTAAGCATTCCTGGTGACTTATATTTCATCTTTGTCTATTGACCTTTTTTTGGTTTTTTATTCTTAATTTTTTATTGAAGTATAGTTGGTTCCCACTATTAGTTTTAGGTGTACAACATAGTGATTCAGTATTTTTACAGATTATACTCCATTAAAAGTTATTAGAACTGCTGACTTTTTTTTTAAAAAAGTATTTATTTTGGCTGAGCCAGGTCTTTAGTTGCGGCACGCAGGATCTTTAGTTGCAGCATGCGGGATCTAGTTCCCTGACCAGGGATTGAACCCAGGTCCCCTTGCATCGGGAGCACAGAATCTTAACCACTGGACCACCAGGGAAGTCCCTAGAACTGATGACTTTAAAATATTTGGGTTTGGCTAATCTCTAGGACTCATTATGTATATTGCCAATTTGAAAATAATGTAGGTGCTAGTCGGATGCTTTCACCGGAAAACAATTTTAGAAAATACCTAAAGCTGCCGTATGTGCTTTTCCATGTAAGTCGTGTATCTTAAACGTGTCTGGAAAGGAGCAAGAGGCAGGGGAGTTCAGGGGGGTGAAAGGATGGGGCACGAAGCTTTTGATTTCAGGGCTACAAGCCTTCATACGTCCAGGAATTCCTCTGAGGCTGGAAATGAACTTCTGGAGAAGAGGAGAGCCATCTGGGGAAGAAGAGTTTAGGAGGAGGCTGGCGGTGGGCGGCTGGAAGAACAGAAGGCAGAGGAAGCGTGAGGAAGGATGCAGAGGGTGAGAGTGGAGTCGAGGAAGGCGAGGTGGTGGGAAGAGGGAAGGTGGGGAGTGGAGGGATGTGCCCAGCTCCTCCAGGTCAGCGTGAGCCCTGGAAGGAAAGCAGCTCTAACATTTTTGGAAAGGTTTTTGACGTCCAGGATTGAAGTAGGTGTTTTTTTATTTTTATTTTTTTTTGCGGTACGCGGGCCTCTCACTGTTGTGGCCTCTCCTGTTGTGGAGCACAGGCTCCAGACGCGCAGGCTCAGCATCCATGGCTCACGGGCCCAGCCGCTCCGCGACATGTGGGATCTTCCCGGACCGGGGCACAAACCCGTGTCCCCTGCATCGGCAGGCAGACTCTCAACCACTGTGCCACCAGGGAAGCCCAGTAGGTCTTTTTTTTAATCAAACCCTAATTAACTAGAAATCTTAATGAATTTGAATACCCATTCTTTAGCAGTTGGTTTTTTTGGTTTTTATGTTTTTAGTTGGGCTGGATTTGGGGCTGCGTGTGGATACAGACAGTTGGGTTTTTAATGGATTTCCAGCATCTCTGTGACTGGGTTGGCAAGGCTGATTTTTCAAGGGTATATAGGACTCTAGTTATTTCTTCAGTTACTTTCTCAAAAATCGTCTAGGCTAGCGGTTCTGAAACTTCCTGTGCATCAGAATCACCTGGAGGGCATGTTAAAACACAGGTTCCTGGGCCTCCACCCCAGAAACTCTCATCCGGTAGGTCTGGGATCCACCAGATTTTATACATTTCTAATCATTTCCAGATGGTGTGGTCCAGGGACCACACTTTGAGAACCACTGGCCTAGATGAAACCATACACAGTATCAGGGCTGGAGTGTTTTCTAAAATTAGAATATTGGCCCAGAGTCTCGATTTGGAAAAATCTAGACGCTTCGGCTGGTGGAGCTTTGGAAAATGCAGCTGACATCATCCAAAAGCATAATAAAAACACAAGCGTCTACACATTTCTGAGTTCTGGTGCAAACAAAAGAAAACACTTCCAAACGAATTCTCCCCGTATCAGCAACTGTACATTCCAGTGGCAGCAACTCATCTTTGGGAGTGTCACTCTTTTAAAGGTTGGCTGATGGGACCCAAGAGTGGTTGTTTGCCTTGACCCTGAGAGGGAGGTGGGGGACGGACAGCAAGCACCTTGCAGGACAGGGTCAGGACTCAGCCCTCAACTCCTGACTAGTAGAGGGAAGATCGCATTCCCATTATCTCCAGCTAACCTCTGTTAACTAGCTGAACGGCCCACTGGTGCGATATCTCCCCGTCCGTAAGGTGAGACTCCAGTTTCTGAGCTGCGTTTGTCAGAGTCCTCGGGTTCCATGGATTTGCTGAAGGGCCTCTGAGGGAGGAGGGTTGCCAGCCGATCGGGGTTCCTGTCCCCCCATCATGTCCTTCAAGAAGCACATCTCTGCTTTCCTTCTGTATGTTGGCTTCCCTGGGATATTTTGTTTGAAGGATGACACATGTGGCTTTAAAAAGTGTGAGGACCAATGACCTTTAGGGTCCCTTCTATTTTTTTTTTAATTAATTAATTTGGTTGCACCGGGTCTTAGTTGCGGCTCGAGGGCTCCTTAGTTGTGGCATGTGAACTCTTAGTTGCGGCATGCATGTGGGATCTAGTTCCCCGACCACGGATCGAACCCGGGCCTCCTGCATTGGGAGCTTGGAGTCTTAACCACTGTGCAACCAGGGAAGTCCCAGGGTCCCTTCTATTTCTAAGATCTTGAGTGTTCGATCCCTTTATAAGTAATAACACAAAAGGTCCTTGAACCCTCATTTTCAGTTCTTCAGCTCCAGTAATTGTGTATCAATTGTGGGTGAATTTTTGGTAAAAATTAAGATGTTTGAGAATTCCCTGCCCCATTCCATCCTCAGCGGTCTTTAGGGGCCAAGGGTGGGGAGAGTAGAAAAGCATCCCGAAAGTGAAGGGGAAGCTCAGGTCTCCACCCCGCACTGCCTCGTCTCTGACCCGGATTTAGCCACGCCCACTCAGCAGTGTCCCATCCCCAGAGCTGAGAATCACTTTCACAAGGAACCACCGTGCCTCAAGGGGGTGGGGCTGATTTTCCTTCCCGTCAGTGTAGTCCTAGTAGGATTGTCCGCAAGACGACAGTCATGTGACCATGTGGGCCAATCGCAGCTCTCTCTCAGAGATGTGACTCCCGGGGGCAGAGATGAATGCCTTTGGAGCTGGGTCATCCCAAGGGCTGTGCCGCGGACCCCAGCTGCTTGGATTGCTGGGACTGCCCTGGTTTCTGTCCTTCCCAAGGCCTGTAAATTACCCAGGATCTATCTGGTTCCTCAGCCCTTTCCCACTGCTGGAAAGACACCCAGGCTTTCTTTCCTTCACCATGTCTGTCACGAAGGGGCTTCCCCAGGCTTATGTGACAGTCCTGAGTAATTCAGAAAGCCATTCACCAGGACCTCCAAGGGGCATCCCACCTTCCCTGGGGCTCTGGTCTCCCCGGGGGCTGGGGGGGTGGGGACAGTCGGGCAGCACAGGTCTTGAAACAAGGGCAATACTGTTGTGTTTTCATTGTACTCTGTGTGACCATCCCTGTGACACAGGATTTGAGGACCCATCATTAAGCCCCCGGGATGGTAAACTCCTGAAGGCAGAGCGTATCAAAAGTCAGTGACTGGTTGACGCATTTATCAAAAGAATGAGCCCAGAAGCTAAAACACCCAAAGACGGATTTCACATTATTTTAGTTCAGAGCCCCGTACCTGGTGACATGCATCCCTTTTAATAATTTGGTTCATTCTTTTACTTCTGATTTAAAAATAATACTTCAGACCGTGGGTGGGTCCCTTAAAGGGTGTGATTTTCGCACATGCTGTTGCTTCTCTCGATGGACAGCGGAGCTTGGACAGCGGAGGCCCAGCTCCAGGGCTGAGAAGTGGGTGGCACCTCGGGGAAGGCATGCAGGAGAGTCCAGGGGCTGCGGGTGAGGAACCGGCTCTGGGTCTTGGGGTCCTTCCCTTCTTCCCTCCCCACCTGTTTGCCCAGCGTTGGCATCCCTGGTATCCATGAAGGGATTTCAGAGTCTTCAGGGGAAAGGATTTGGTAACTGGAAATTAGAGGCTGAAAGGGCTGTGGGATTCACCCTAGAGCAGGAGACACTGAGGAAGACAAGATGGTCCACGTGTCTAAAATCAGTCCTCTAGACCTTCCGTGTCCAGCGCAGGGGCCACTAGCCATGTGAGGCTGGGGAGGGGTCAAAATGCAGAGAGTTCAAATCGATGTGATGTGTTGTGAGTGTGAAATACACACCAGGTTTCGAAGACCTAGCCTGGGAAAAAGGAAAATATCTCATCAATAGCTTTTAAAATGTTGATGACATGATAAAATGATAAGATTTTGGGTATATTGGGTGAAATAAAATATATTGTTAAAATTAATTTCACCCGTTTCTTTTATTTGATGGGGCTACTAAGAAATTTAAAATTATGCCTGAGGGTTGGACAACCCTGTATTAGAATAACATTTAATTTAAAAATTTTTATTATTATCATTATTATTTTGGCTGCATTGGGTCTTCGTTGCTGTGCACGGGCTTTCTCTAGTTGCGACGAGCGGGAGCTACTCTTCATTGTAGTGCACAGGCTTCTCATTGCGGTGGCTTCTCCTGTTGTGGAGCATGGGCTCTAGGTGTGCGGGCTTCAGTAGTTGTGGCGCATGGGCTCAGTAGTTTGGCTCGCGGGCTTAGTTGCTCTGCAGCATATGGGATCTTCCCAGACCAGGGATTGAACCTGTGTCCCCTGCATTGTCAGGTGGATTTTTAACCACTGCACCACCAGGGAAGTCCCAACTTATTTAATTTTGGCTTGCATAAACCTACACAAAAGGCATGTGTGAAGGTACATTGCTAACGATTGCAAATTGACCAATCTGATCTAGCACAACTCTTAAGTTCTTTAAGATAAACTCTGAAGTTCTCTTGGGTAAATAAAATAGTTTCAGAGGTTTGAGTTGGGTGAGGGTTAGCCGGTCCCTGACAATCTTGCTGAAGTTTCAGACCAAATTCACGTGAATGGATATTTATTAAATAAGCCTTTTTTTCTGATGCAGTCCCTAAGGTTCATACAGCCTCTTCTCCAGGCTCCACGAAGTCCCAGACCTCTGCTGTTTTAGGTGCTAAGGCAACACTTTGCATGAAAAGCTCATTCAAGGCAGGTGATACAATAGGGTCAGGATTCTGGTATCCTTGCTGTCAGCATCAGACAATCGTATCTCCCTACGCCAGCGGTCTTTTACAGGAACGATTATAAGGAATCAAGTGCCTTTCCTAAGAGTGCAGGCCTAATGCCTCCCTGGAACCTAAACGCTATTGGTACCAGGATGGCGCGTGTCTCAAAATATCTTGGCCTGTACACGTGCCTTGACTGTCTTAACTCTGTTCACGCAGTGGTAGGGAGTATCTTAAATATTTTAGCAAACCACATTTCTACCTTTGTCAGTGAGAGCGCATTGCTAACGTTCATCATGCTTTTTAACAAGTCATTAGGAAGTCAGTAAAAATTCACTTAGCAAGCCCTCAGGTATTGGCAGGTGGGCGTGGCAGAGGGGGCAAGGAACTTGGACCTGTAACATTTCGCTGAATTGTTGAAGTATTTAGGTCAGTTCCAGACATCACAGCACTATCTTATGAAGAGCACAAATACTTACTCATACCTACTTGGTTGATCCAAACAAGATCAATGAGATATGGGCTTCCCTGGTGGCGCAGTGGTTAAGAATCCACCTGCCAATGCAGGGGACACGGGTTTGAGCCCTGGTCCGGGAAGATCCCACATGCTGCGGAGCAACTAAGCCCGTGCACCACAACTACTGAGCCTGCGCTCTAGAGCCCAAGAGCCACAACTACTGAAGCCCGTGCGCCTAGAGCCCCTGCTCCGCAATAAGAGAAGCCCGCACGCAGCAACGAAGACCCAGCGCAGCCAAAAATAATAAATAAATAAAATAAATTTATTGAAAAAAAAAGATCAATGAGATAAAAGTTGGTGAATTATCAAAAGTTTGGTGAGAACATTCAATCTTCTGTCGCAAGTGTTATTTCCAACTTGAAAGGAACAAACACTCTGCACCACAGCAGTCATGCTAAAACATGAATTTTATGTTGAAGATACACGGCCTCAAGGTGTCAACAGTCCTTGGGAGAGAACTATTAAAATTAAGGTTTCCTATCCCATAGGTTGTCTTTTCACTTCGTTGATGGTTTCTGTGCACAGGTGTTTTGAGTTTGATGTAGTGTCACTTGTTAATTTTTGAGTTCATTGCCTGTGCTTTAGGTGTCATGTCCAAAAAAATCATTGCCAACACCCATGTCAGGGAGCTTTTTCCTGTTTTCTTCTTGGAGTTTTTGTTTCAGTATTAAATTATTTAAGTCTTTCATCCATTTAGAGTTCATTTTTGTGAATGGTAAGATAGGGGTCTAGCTTCATTCTATTGTATTTGTTTATTTTTAATTTTTATTGGAGTATGGTTGATTTACAGTGTTGTGTTAGTCTAGCTTCATTCTAAAATAAAGGTTTCAGTGTTAAAGGAAAACTGTTACTTAGTCTTAGAGACTCAACTCACTGATGATAGGATATAGAACAAATACAGATGTAACTTAAATTTTAAGGTTATCGGTATATAAATGTACTCTTTCTCCCTGATCTTTCTAGATCAAGGCTTCTCAACTCTGGCACTATTGACACTTCGGACTGGAGAATTCTTTCTTGTGTGGGGTTGTCCTAAGTATTGTAGGATATTTAGCAGCATCGGTGGCTGGTGACAATTAAAATAGCCTCGAGATTGTGCCAAATGTCCCCTTGGGGGCAAAATCACTCTCAGCTGAGAACTGCTATTCTAGACCAGGTCCAATGGGCTAACCCAGTGCTTGGCTAGAAATGCAGAATCTCAGACACCCTCCCAGACCCACCAAACAAGTCTGCATTCTGGTAAGACCCGGCCGATGTCACACCCACGCCCGTGCTCTCCGCCCCCGCCCCCGCGGCCCCTCAGAGTCGATGCCTCTCATTGCAGGAGGCAGATGAAGCCCTGCTGAGTAACCTGCGCCTTCAGATCGAAGCCCAGTTTCTGCAGGATGACATCAGTGCGAACAAGGACAGGTACAAAAAGGTAACCATGACCCTTCTGTAGCCCTTCCCGCCAGAAAACCAGTTCAGGGCACTCGTGGCTGAAAAAATGGGGTGGCTGGAGTGGGCTGCCCTGTGTGCGGTGCCCTGAACCAAGCGGGGCTGGGCTGGTCGCTGGACGGCACCTAGTGAGCCAGACCTGCGGGGCTGTGGGAGGGGTGGCAGCGTGTGTGTGTGTGTGTGTGTGTGTGTGTGTGTGTATGTGTGTGCGTGGGGGAGCGGTGTGTGTGTGTGTGTGTGTATGTGTGTGTGTGGGGGTGGTGTGTGTGTGTGTGTAGGGGGGGTTATGGGTCGAGGGGAGCCAGTATCTGTGCAGGACATCACAGTCCACAGAGTAATTGCGCACAGATCCGTCTTGATTAAGCTGTAGCCTGTGGACTGGTTCAGCTCAGAAAATGGAGAAAATGCAAAAATCGTAATTTTTTAGCGCTGTCTCTGAGGGAACACATGGCATGCAGGGGCCTCCTCGCATGTAGCGCTGTGCTCTGCCCCCACCCCCGCCAGCTTCTCACAGGCCTCACATTGGGGGGGGCTTGGTGTTCTGGAAAAGTCCAGTCCTGGAGCTGTGCAACCAAGGGCCAGTGGCCTAACCTCTCTGAGCTTCTTCATCTTCGAAATGCAAACGCCAGACTCTCCTTCCTGCACAGCCGTGTTATCTGAGCATAGACACCTGTGGGCCTGGCCACGACCCTCAGCCCTCGGGGCTGACCTCTCCAGGGTGCCTGGCCTCCCTCCAGCTGCAGTATCTGCGTCTCTGCCTCAGGACGGATGTGCGCCAGGCAGCGGAGGGCAGGTCTGCCTCACAGGAAATGTTGGGGAGTTAATGCCCCGGGAGCAGCCTCAGCCAGGGACGGATGGAGTTGGTGGACACGTACCCCAGCTCCCTCTGCACCGGCTCCCAGAGAGCCCGCTAGGACTGGTGCCCACAGGGGTAATTCACCTGAAAACACAGTGTCTCACCTCCCCGCTCCACTGCTCATGTTTCCTGACATCTTTGCCCAAGCAAACTATTTGCACCCAGATCCTTCCCCCAGGGTCTGTATCTTACTCAGCTGGGGCTGCTATGAAAAAGTACCACAGACTGGGTGGCTTATGAGCAACAGAAATTCATTCCTCTCAGTTCTGGAGCCTGGACCACCGAGATCAGTGTGCTGGCAGGGTTGGGTTCTGGTGAGGACCCTCTTCCTGGCTTGCAGACGGCTGCCTTTTTGCCATGCACTCACCTGGCCTTTCCTAGATCAGTATCCATAGAGAGAGTGACTGCCTTTCTTATCAGGGCACTAATTCCACCCTGGGGGCCCCACCTTCATGCCCTCATCTAAATCTAATTGTTCCCCAAAGGTCCCACCTCCAAATACCATCCTGCTGGGGGTTAGGGTTTCAGCACATGAATTTCGGAGGGATACAACTTTTGATCTATAACTGTCTGCTTCTGGGGAAACCCACAATGAGGCACCGTGAAGTAATATGGGTGAAGCACCTGGTACAACCTGGAACTTGGCAAGTGCTCAGGCAGCATCAGAGTCCCTTCCTGCCTCTGTGGGTGCCTGCTGCACTGTCTCACTGAATCCCAAAAAACAGCCTCAAGAGACAGTGTCCTAGGTTCCCTGTCAGCAGAGCCTGAGGTGCCTAAAGGTGGGGTGGGGGTTAGGAAGGCGCAGGGGAAGGGGCTGAGCTGGAGTCCAGGCTCAGCCTGATCCCATGGCGGCTCTGGAGTGTGAATCACACCACAAGCTTGGTCCCACCTTGAGGCAAGAGGGTTGGTCTTGTGTCCTGAGCCAGGGGTCATTGGTCCGGGTGGGGGATGGTGTGGCATTGGGGGCAGTTGCATAGCTTCCTGGCAGGATGACCACCGTGTGGCCGAGGGCAGTTCTGCGGAGGGGGCAGCTGTGCTACGTCGTCAGCTCTCTTGCACGGAGCAGGCCCAGGTGATCTGCTGGTGAAAGGGACCAGGCATTGCCTTCAGGTTGTTAATCCCTCTTTTGTGGAAGAACCGGAGGTTTAGGAGGTTTGAATACCTTGCCTGAGGCCACGTGCAGCTAGTGAGTGAGGCAGTCCCCGCCTGTGCTGCAGTCAGCAAGGTCCTCTGTGCCCTCCGGGATCTCTTTGTCCCCCATCCCTGCTTTTCTGATAACCCTGCATCCAGGGCGCTATGGAGACAGCCGCAAGGCAGCCATGGGACTGAAGGGGAGGTGACCTGAACTAAGCCTCGGTTTATTCATCGAGCCCAGTGTTCTCATGCAGATTAAAGGAGGCATAAAGCGTCCTCCGCACCCATCACGGTCTGTCCTATTTGTGGGGCTGGGACACGTGAAGGCATTCATCCTGCAGGTCACCTGGTACTGGAGGGGAAAATGTGGGGAGCTCAAGTTCTCATGAGAACGCTTTCCTCCCCCAACAGAACCTTCTGGAGATTCAGACCTATGTCAGCATCCTGCAGCAGATCATCCAGACCACCCCGCAAGCAGCCGCCATAACCAGTGGCATGAGGGAGGTAAGAACGGGAGCCCAGGCGGCTGCGAAACCGCATGTGGGGATTTGTTCTGCAGCCCCGGGAGCCCAGAGACCCAGGGAGAAGCGTCAGGTCACCCCCACTGCGGGTTCACATTCGAAGTTCACTCTTCTGCTCTTTCACTCAGATGGTGAACGTGGGTATTTAGACATCTAAGGACATAAACTGTGCCCCTGACCATCTTCTTAGATATTTCCTCTTGAGGATTACGGGCTGTCCTTCCTTGTCTAGTTTATAAGAAACTTCCAGACTGTTTCCCAAGCACTGTAGCACTGCTGCATCCCCACTGGCAACGGATGGGTGTTTCCGTTGCTTTGCTTCCTTGTCAACGCTGGGTATGTCGGGTTTTTACTTTGGTTTTGCCCTTTGCTACTCTAATAGGTATGTTGTGTATCTCTCTGTGCTTTTAACTTGCATCCCCTCACGCCTTAACGATGTTGAGCATCTTTTCATGTGCTTATTTGCCATTTGTATAGCTTCTTTGTTGGACTATCTACCCAAGACTTTTGCCCATACTTTTTTATTGGGTTGTTTGTTTTCTTATTCCCCTTATCAATTTGACCATAATTTTGAATACAGAGAACCTCAGACAATTAGTGACTCTATTTTCAAGGTCAGGCTCTGCTAGTCTGGGGCATGAAAACTCTTGGGAAAGGATAGAGGTGATTGAAGCCGATTTTAAAAAAAAACTGGGATTTGGATGTAAAACCTTCTTCCCAATATAACGTTCCAAATCCCTTCCTCACTTAGCTCGCTAGCAGGGCAACAGGCTATTGATGCATTTTTTCCCCTAATGTGGTTTATGGGATTTTGTGATGTGTGATATGATATTGTAAAAATAAACTGAAAAGGATGCAGATTAAAACAAAAATGTCATGTGTCCTTTCTTCAGAGGAGTGTTACGCTGGGACAGGGTTTTGTAGACTGTTCAACCGAGAAGACTCTGGGTTTTTCTGCAAGGGTGACTTAGGACAGAAGTCTACCCAGGCCCACACCCTGGAGAACCAGTGGGCTAGGGTGTTTGTTTGAACCTAATTTTTAATATCAAAGCTAAAGAAATCCCCAAATTTGCTTTCAGAGACACTTTTGAACCCTGCCAAGTAACATCTAAGAGGCAGGAGAGTTCCTTTTTTTGGCCTTGACGGGGATATTCTTGTCCACATTGCCCACCAATGACCCCAACTGAACTGGGGTTGCCACTAAGGCCTAAAAGACAGCTTCTCCTAAAGCATAATTTTCTTTGTCAGAGACTTCTTTCCAGACACTTTAGTTCTGTTTTGCAGACATTTTTCCTTTAATTCATAGGTGTTTTACATCGGAGCACACTTTTAAAATCACGTCATCTGTTCCCCCGTAACCCTGTTCTTCTGAGTTGTGCTAATGTAGAGCCGTCTAGACCTAGTTTGATAGTGTCAGTGATCATCAGAGACCCTCAGCATCGTTGCCCGGGAGCTTGAGACAAATGCCACATCTGCAGCCCGACCCCCAGCAGACCCACTGTGTCGGAATCTGCATTTTAGCAAGATGCTCGGGGATCCATGTGCACGTTAAAAAGCAGGTTTAGAAAGAATCTCATTCTTTATTAACCTCAGCTGGAAAATTCTACATACGAGCTAGGTGGTTGCTTTCAGGTTTGCTCCTTTGACTCTTGTTACTGTCCTAGAAAATGCCAGTTGAGTTTGCACAAAGGATATAATTAGCATTGCTTCCTAGGAGCCTGGGGTTAATGTGTCCATAAAGCATAAAGTCAGTGTCCTGTAGCCAGGAGTCCCTAGGGCCACCCCTGTGGTCAAATCAAGCTGGGTTTATTACTCCCCACAGGAGGGGAGGGTATACGCCGTGGATGGGGACCTGCGCTGGTCTGGGAACCGTTGGGGGGTGGGGGGCTGGTCTTATGGCTGAATATCCCCCTATTTTGTACCTTGGAGGCCAAGGTATGGGGTGAGGCTAAGGCCGTGCTTGGTAACTAAGCACCGTCACTTGAGTTAGTGGTCATTTCTGTGGTTACACGGTGATTGCTTGTTCTGAGTTCAGACACAGTTGCAGAGCCGGTCTTGTTTCTGTCTTGTTCCCCTGGGATCCCAGAGTGACATCTTTAGGTGTTGAGGTGGCATCATCTGTAAATTTATAAGGAGGGAGCATCGTGCTGGGGGGTGTTGGTTAGTGCCGGCTTCCAGCTGACGTCTCCCTTCCTCTACAGTAAGTATCCAAGGGCCTCCTGTGCGCGAGGCACTGTGGGAGCACCTGTGGGTGGACATGGGGAGGATGTAGTATAAGTAGGAGCTGGGCGGTGAGGAGAGGCGGGGCCAGACAAGCAGGCTGGGCCCTGGCGGGGAGGTGGGTGAGGGATTTGCACCGTGTCTGTGTCCATGCTGAGGCTGCAGGTCTCGGCTGGCATGTTTGCACATCCTCCACGTAGTGGTACCCAGAACGTGAGTCCCGTCTGCTCCCAGCTGTCCCCACGTCTGTGTCTTTGGGGCAGGGAGGCGGGAGCCGAGGCACAGAGAAGCAGGGAGGACAGAGAGAGAGAGAAACAGACTGACAGACAGGGAGAGAGACACACACAGAGAGACTGAGAGAACGCACGTCTCCACTGGGAGACTCAGAAATAAACACACCATCCTTAGGCAGCTCTGCCCCCAGGCCCACTCCTCCTCCCTCGCTCTCACCTTCTCTGTGTCTCCTTGCTCCGGCCACTTTGCAGGTGGCTGCAGAGCAGGGGCACCTTCAGTGGGTGGCCGTGGACGTGCTGGGCTGTGACTCTGCCCGGCAGGGGGCGGTGGGGGGTGTCCCTGTGTCAGAAGGTGCTGCTCTAGAGAGGCCAGGCTCTCAGGAAGGGGTTTAGATGTTTCTGAATAATGTGGAGAGGCTGGTGGGAAAAGGGCAGCTGCTCTGCAGAGTGTGGAGAGGTTGAGGGTGGACCTCCTTCCAGAACATTCAGGGAGCACCGACAGGGCTTCCACTGTCGCCATGGCCCCTGCTGTGTGCCGTGGGGACGGCTCAGCACAGTTGGTGGCTCTGGCTCAGGGCTCAGACTTAGAAAACAAAGTGAAAAGGCGGTGAGTGGCCATGGTGGGCCTGCCTGAGTCAGCTTGGCTGCTGTGACAAAATACCGTAGACCAGGTGGCTCAACCAACAGGCACTTATTGCTTACAGTTCTGGAGGCTGGAAGTCCAAGGTCAGGGGGCTGGCAGATTTGGCCCCTGGGGAGAACCCCATCCCGGCTGGTAGATGCCACCCCTCTCTCTGTCCTTTCCTTCCTGCCCGCATGGAAGAGGGGGCCCTGGTGTCTCGTCCTCTTCTAATAAGGACACTAATCCCATCGTGGGGGCCCCACCCTCATGACCTCATCTAAACCAACCCTCCTGCCAAAGGTCCCACCTCCAGATGCCATGCATTGGGGGTTAGGGCCTCAGCCTGTGAACTTGGGGGGATGTAAACATGCAGAACACAGCGGCCCCTCTCCTCCGAGTGTGAGCGTGCTGAGTCTGGCTTCTTTGTGCAGGCGAAGCTCTTGACGGAAAGGGAGGTGGCCACCCTGCAGAGCCAGCTGGAGGACAGCCAAGAGGTGCTCTGCCTCCTGCAGGCCCAGAGAGCTGAGCTGCAGGCCCAGGTATGCCCACCCCTCCTGTCTGCTCCTCTCATTCAGGTGTCACGGGCCTGCACAGGTGAGCACTCATGCATCTAGTGCTGTGAATTCTATAGACTCAACACACCTGTGTCCTCAACCCTCAGAGCCGCAAACAGCATCCCCAGTGGGGTGACCAGCCGTCCACTTCCCAGGACGCCTTCCTGCCCAGACTGGAAAAGCCCTGGGCCAACGGGGGCAGTGGGTCCCACAAATTCGTGGTCCCCGGAGGTCCCCCGCAGGCCCCGTTTGAGTCGCTGCCCCTCCCCCACCTAGGGTAAGCTATCCCCACTTCTGCATAACCGATCTGTTTTGCCCAGTTTAGCCTTCTTTTTGAAAATAAGAAATGGACATACGTTGGGGGTTTTTACCCTACGCTCGCACGAGTCTGTGCTTCCTGTTTCTCTTCTCATGACCTAAACTCTCTCCTTTGGAATTTGACTGCAGCCCTGGAGAGAGGGGTTGTGCTGGGATTTGCTTCTGCTCAGAATTTGTCAGCGGAAACTTTGCATTTGCACCCCACCCCTTTTCTTTTTTCGGTGAAGCTTAGTTTGCAAAGGAGCAGACAAGCTTTTTGCAAACTTTGCAGGAAAGCGCAGTCCTGTCTTTGTGGCCTTCCTTTGCGGTTAATGAGCTTCATGGGCCACCCCACCCCCGCCAACCCTGTGATTCCTCCAGTTTTCTTCCTCTCATTACTGTACACCGGGCCATTCTGATGGGGACGTTGGGTTAGAATACGCTTCTTACGCTGTGTAACCACATTTCCCAAATCCAAAAGTAAGTTGACGTTCGGTTTGACAAGTACACATACGGGACAAGGGAACAAAAATCTGCCCCTCTAGAAAACCTAGACCATTAAAGGCTATATGTTACTTTGTCTCTATCCCACCAATGCCTGACAAGATCAAACCCTGCTGAAGCCACATGAGATGTGGTGCTTTTGGTGGGTACACGGTGTCCTCCAGATCTCAGGACTTGAGTCCAGAATCCTGATTCCTGCCCCACCCGCCACCCGGCCCCTCCCTGTGCAGCAACTCAGGGGCCACGGAGGGCAAACGGGGGCCTGGGGATGGTCCTACAAGGCAAAGACCCCAGCTCAGGAAGGCGAGTACTGCCCTTAAAACGCGTCCTGCTCTTGTTGACAAACCACGGCTTGGGGACCAGATGCACCGTTTTGGTGACTTGGTGAGTGTGTGGTTTCCTCTGAGGCCCTGAGAGGATGGAGGGAGGGTCAGGGTGTGTGTGTGTGTGATGTGTGCGCACGTTTTTATATGTGTGCATGTGTGCACGTGTGTATATGTGTGTATGCGTGTGTATATATTTGTGTTTGTGTATGTAAGTGTATGCGTGTGTGTAAGTAACCGTATGTGTGTACGTGTGTAATGTGTGTGCATGTAAGTATATGTGTGTATGTGTGTATGTGTGTGTGTGTATGTGTGTGTACGTGTGTGTGTGTGAATGAGTGTTTGGAGAAGTGGATGCACACCCAATCACGGTTCTAGACACCAGTGTTTTCCAAACCACCAGTTACAACTCATTACTGGGTTGTAAAATGAACTCAGCCGAATCGACTGTCTTGAGAAAAGAAGGAATTCACAGCACTAGCCTAAGACCGAAGAGGAAATGACAGGGTGCGTGGCGAGTAGAGGCAGGATTTATTTTGTGAAACCTTTGTTTTAAATATATCTGTATGTGTGTTTAAGTGTATAGATTTGTGCAAATACACACATGTACTTATATCTTTGCATGATGTCTATGGTTTGTGATGTAAAATGTAGCTCTTCCAGTGGCCACGGTGATGAGGTTGAAAACCTCTGCCCGAGAGACTGAGAAGGACCCCAGTCTCCTCAGGAGATGAGGGAGCCCAGCCTGATGTGGTGGGCACATCCGGTGAAGTCCGGTTCCAGGGCGAAAAGAATGCTTGTCTCTCTGTGAACTCATTGCATTTATTGACTATAAAAGTAAGACATTTCATAAAGGATTAGCCTAGTTTCTGAGAATATGAGATAAAGCTCTCTGCTTGGGCGCCTGTCCCCACCCGTAACTGCTGCAGAAAGACTGGCTTGTCTAACTCTGAGGTCGTTGTCTCTCTAACTGGGGGTGGCTTCACTGTCTCTTCTGTGCCATCCCCCCGCCAATCCCCTGCCCAGCAGTCTGGTGAAGCCCCTGGACCCTTTCTGAGAAAAATGTTAAAGGCATATAGCTTCTGTCAGAGGTTTAGGACTACGGGAGGCTTAAGCTAAAGAGGCTTCTTTATTGTACTTTGGTTCTGCCCTTGTTTTTTGAAGGTTCTCATTTATACCTGGGGTATCAGAAGAAACATTTCAACAAAGTGTCTTATTGGAAATTAATAGCCCCAGCCGTCATCTGATGACTTTATTTCTTATCCCATTCATAATTAAAAGTTACTAATTTGAAATTTTATATGTTTATTTTACATTCAAAGTCTTTGGTAAAGTCACATATTAAGGATGACTGAAATAATTCCAGAGGAGCTCTGTTGGAGTAGTTGTAGAGAAATGCATTTGAACTAATGTGGTATAAAACTGTAATAAAACAGAAATTTCATGTATTTGCCAAAATTCTGAGTTTGTAAAATTACCTTCATTTCTTTGGCATCACATACTTACGTTAATAATAGTAAAATAAGATATTGACATTTTCCATTAAAAAAAAGAAAAATGTCAAAGGCATAAAGTACATAGAATTAAAAGGAAACCAATTATATTGAAACAAAATATTATCTGCTGAATTAGTTATCAAAATATTGCCAAAGCATTTTCTCTATGATAATATATGTGCTTATAGTAAATAAAACCTAGCAGGGGGTCTGATGAAACATGAGTCATATTAGTTTTCTCTTGCGGCCATAATAAATTTTCACAAAGGTCAGGGCCTAAAACAGCACTTCCTTGTGATCTTACGGTTCTGCAGGTTAGAAGTCGGGGCAGGCTTGGCTGGTTTCTCTGCTCTGGGGCTCACAGCCCTGAAATGAAGGTGTCGGCCGGCCTGGGTCCCCCGTATCTGGAGGTTCTTGTTGGGTGGTGGGCCGAATCTGCTTCCTGTCCCGTTCCTGTCATTGGCAGAATTCCCTTCTGTGTGCCGCTGGCACCAAGGACCCTATTTCTTTGCTAGCTGTCGGCCAGGATTTACTCCAGACACCGTCCGCCTTCCTTGGCATGTGGCCCCTCCATCTTCAAGGACAGCAATGGTGCTTCAAATCGTTCTCGTGCATCTAATCTCCCTGATTTCTGTTCTTAAGGGCCCGTGGAATTAGGAATAATCTAGAATAATCTCCCTGTTTTTTAAGGTCAGCTGAGTAAGAAGTCCCTTTGCCAAGTAACATAATATATTCATGGGCATAGAGCTAAGGGGCAAAGGTCATGGGGCCGAAAGTCTGCTTCATTAGCTTGAATCAAAACACGCACGTGGCAGGACCCACCTGAGAGCGTCTGACTCAGTGGGTCTGGGGTGTGGCCCAAGAATTTTTATTTCTGAATTCCAGATGCTGTTGCAGGTCAAGGAACCACACTTTGAGAACATTGATGTAGGGGTGGGTTCCATGTTGGGCCCGCATATTCTACATCTCGGGCACCCGGGTTCCTGGCTCGGGCCCTCCATAGCCTTATTCGTGAGATGTTCACGGCTGGCTTTTTGTTGATTTTAAAAGGCTGTTGTGACTTCCCAGTGGAGTAGCTGAGCTGAGCGTTCCAGGGGAGACTCGTCAGCCTAGCCCCTCAGCAGGGCCAGGGCCATGACTGGGGACATGATGGGGGTCAGGGGAGGGGGAGCTCCTTGCAGCCTGAGGGCTCCAGCCGGCAGGGCTGTGGCAGCTGGTTCTGCCTATGGTTAGGGCGTCTGATGCTTCTGGAACCCTCCGTCGCAGGGTCCTCAGGGGGAGGTCCCTGAACCAGCAGCATCAGTGTCAGCATCACCTGGGGCTTGTCAGAAATGCTCGTTCACGGGCCCGTCCCAGATCTACGGAACCAGGAACTCCGGAGGGCCCAGCATCTCGTTTAACAAGCCCTCCAGGTGGCTCTGCAGGCTCGAGTTTGAGAACGTTGGTCCACAGGTTGCCCAGGACTGCACCCACGATTGGAGCTGAATGTGGACCACACACGAGACCCCTGGGGATGGCACTTCTTCCAGGCGGATGAGAAGGGACAGGCGTTCTGGTTCTCTAAATTGCATCTGCTGAGAGTTTCTGTGACAGGAAAGTGAAAAAAGTCAGATTATTGGGAAAGTATACTCCTCCCAGGTGTCATTTCTCAGTAAAGTCCCTTAGCACCACCTGGTGGTACGTTTTGGTAAGACAGCGTGTAATGGGCGAAGGACACTTGATTTCTTTTTCCTTTTTGAAATGACCTTGGATCCAAAGGAGTCTGGGTGCCTAAAGGGACTGAGGCAGGAGGTCACCTCTCCAGATGCGCTCACTGTGAGGCACTGGGCCGGGTCCCTGAGGACCATGCTGTGCAGAGGCAAGCCCTGCAGCTGTGCTGAAACACATCTTTCAGCCGTTTCTGGCCAGCCCCACGCGAGGTCCGGGGAACACTGAGCAGAGCCTGGCCTGGCTCCTGCTCCGGCTGCCCAAGCCTGGTGGGGAGACAGCTATCAGCCGGATCTAAGCGGTCCAAGCGGAAACACATGGTCACCTAGCTCAAGATGAAGTTCCGGCTGCCTAGAGGCCCACACCTTCCACCTGCCTCTTTCCACCCGCCAGGGCTGTCTGTGGGCTGTTCTCTCCCCCTCTCCTCTCTGGACCCCTCCTGTGGATCCTGGCACCGGCACCTCTGCTCCCCACTTCTCTCTCTGCGAGTGGCTTTGCTTCTGCAGCACCTGGACCGGCCCCACCTCCTCCTGGAAGACTTCCGTGATGTCCCCAGCACCCTGGGCCTCTCCGTGGGCTCTGTGACACCTTGGGCTTTGTTCCTGTGACCGAGCCGCCTCCCTCTCTGGGCTGTGGCTCCTGGAACGAGGGTTTCTTTCTCCCACAGTCAGGCTGGGGCTGGACGGCCTCTGAAGCCCGTGCCGAGATCACTCCCATCAGAGACGTTGCATTAGCCCCCTTTGAGCTGCTGCAAGTGGGGCTTTTATTGGTTTTCCTGAACACTCCGCCCTCTGATGAATGGTTTAAATTATTGAGCTATAACACCAGGTGCTGCAGGCACAGCCCTTTCCTGCTCATGTGGGAGAAAGCTAAGCTTTGATGAAAGGCAGCTGTGATCAGCTTTCATGCCTTCCTGCTGCCCGGTTGACACTGGGATCGCTGGACCCCAGCCATGCCAGCCTGTGACCCGCAGGCTTCGTTCTCAGGACTGCTCCGTGGAAATGGAGAGTCTTACGTGGGGATTCATCCACTCCGGATGGCTTCTTGTCTCTGAGATTTGAGCCTCAAAGGGGTCCTTTAAATTCCTTACTTCATGGAAGCATCTCCTAGAGTGTGTGAACACCGGTGTGGGTAAGCATGTGGCCACACCAAGAATCAGAGGCTGTGCCTCAGTATTTGACATCCCAGGAGACTGTGTGAACGGAGATAATTTTAAATGAGGAACAGAAACCTGGTCAAACTCGCTTGGTTTATTTTGAAATAATTTTAGACTTCTAAGAAGCTGCAAAAATAGCTCAGAGATTTCCCGTACTCTCCACCCAGTTCCCTCAAAGTCAACCTCTTAATAGCACAGCACCAAGGTTGGAACCAGGACATTGTCGAGCACGCCATCCTGGTAACAGATTCGCCTGAGATCTCACCTGTTACCCTGCTCACGTGTTTTCTGGTCCTGGATCCTGCTTGCATTCAGCTGTCCTGTCTCCTCAGCCTCCTCCAGTCTGGGACAGTTCCTGCCCATCTCTGTTTCTCGTGACCTTGATGGCCAGTCCTCCTGTGGGACGTCCCCCCATCTGGACTTCCCTGATGCTTTCTCGGGGCTGAGCTGAGGCTCTGCGTTTGCGGCAGGAACACGACAGAAGTGATGGGTCCTCGGTGCCTCTCACCAGGAGCACCATATGGCTGTGTCTTTGTACTGGGGGTGAGACTTGGGTCACCTGGGGTGGTGTCTCCAGCTTTCTCGACTGTGAAGATATTTTCCCCCAAAGGAGCGAGATATAAAGGGGCTGATGACCTTTGGGAACAGGGCGGGCGGCAGGAGCTTCTCACTCTCCCCGATTCCCTCTTTTCTCTCTTTTGCCAGCTCTCTCACCTCTGTTGCCTTTGCCTTTTGGCTTCATGTCTCTGTCTTTCCGAAGAATTGCCTTTCTCAGTTTCTCCACGCACTTTCTGAAAGATTGTTTCTCCAGGGTGGTGGCTTCAGACCCCGGGCTTACGTGTCCCAGTGAGTCTAGAACCTACCACCAAGTCACTGCTATTCCTGAGATCCCTTCCCAGATGCCCAGAGAGGAAGCACGTGACAGGCCAGCCTGAGTCCTGGTTCTGCGGCTCTGGTCAGGGGAGTGTGGTCACACTGCTGCCCGGACACTTCCAACGTGTGAGGTGGGACAGTCTTCAGACATGGGGACGACACAGGCCAGTGGACGGCTTCCCAGAGTGTCTAGTGCATGTACCTCTCCCTCTGTTCCTTCCTTCCTTCCTCCCTTCCTCCCTCCTTCCCTTCCTCCCCTGCTTCCATGCAACAGATCCATTCGTGACAACCTTTGTCGGCTGAGTCTGCCGGTGTCCTCACTAGGGACGTCACTGTTCCACGGCCACATCTGTACATAAAGTGAGGAATCAGGCTGTCGCAGGAATAATCACCCTCTACATGTCCAATGTGCTCGTTTAGCTGCATGTGTGAGGCATCTTGTGGTGGACATACGTGAGGTTGGATTCAGATACCTGTCTAGTCCCCCGTGACTCAAAAAGTGTGACCCGGAGACCAGAGCCATGGGCATCGAGTGGGAGCCGCTTAGAAATGCAGCCCTCCCGGGCTTCCCTGGTGGTGCAGTGGTTAAGGATCCGCCTGTCAATGCAGGGGACACGGGTTCGAGCCCTGGTCCGGGAAGATCCCACATGCCACAGAGCAACTAAGCCCGTGTGCCACAACTACTGAGCCCGTGAGCCACAACTACTGAAGCCCAGGTGCCTAGAACCTGTGCTCTGCAACAAGAGAAGCCACCGCAATGAGAAGCCTGCGCACCGCAAGGAAGAGTAGCCCCCGCTCGCCGCAATTAGAGAAAGTCCGCGCGCAGCAACAAAGAGCCAACGCAGCCAAAAAGAAGAAAAAGAAAAAGAAAAAGAAGTAACTATCCTTTAAGAGAAAAAGAAAAGAAAAGAAATGCAGCCCCTCCGGCCCCACCGGACCTGCTGAGTCAGAATCTGAGCTTAACAGTATCCTTGGGGGGTTCAGATGCATGATGAAGTTTGAGAACTCTTCCAGGAGAAGTGGGTTTGGTTTGCTTGTTCTATTTTGCTTTTGAGAACCGGCCATGCCTGTTAGATCTCTTCTCTTTGGGAAAATGAGGTTGTACTAAGCTTGTAAATCAGTACGCTGTGACCCTTTAGGGGTTGCCACAGCTCTTACAGTGAATATGAGGCCACCTCTTTTTATTTTCCTACCTTAATTTTGATTTGTCCTGCATTTGTAGGTAATTAATGTTTCCCTGAAGTAGTATCTTATCTATTTAGTGTATGTTCTTCTTTTGACTAATTTTTCAGCTGTCGGATTTATGCTGACTCAGTAAATTATGAAGAATGTACTTTGTTTGAGTTGCACGTGTTATTCCACGGACGGCAGTTTTCGTTTCAGTTTCTGGGGTTGTCATCTTCCCACTGCCTTTGCGGGGTGGAGACTCTGCTAGGGCAGATTTCCAAGGGTGCTGATGCAAGCGTAAGGAGAAGGGGTTCACATCCCTCTGTGGCTTAAGGATTCCCTGCCGACAGAGAAACAGAGAAACAAACCCACAGAACAAATAAAACTGGATATGCCGCGTCCAGGGTATCCCGCCGGGTCTGTGTCTTAAGTGAGAGGGTGGGCTGGGTTTCCTTACAGCTGTGTCTTTGCCCACAGACGGCGGCCCTAGAACAGGCCATCAGAGATGCCCACGAGTGCTACGATGAAGAGATTCAGCTCTACAATGAGCAGATTGACACCCTGCGGAAGGAGATTGAGGAGGCTGAGAGGAGCCTGGAGAGGTCATCCTACGACTGCCGGCAGCTGGTGGTCGCCCAGCAGACCCTGAGGAATGAGCTGGACCGGTATCACCGGATCATCGAGAACGAAGGCAACAGGTGGGATCAGGGGTGGGCAGAGCCCATGGGCACAGCGCCAACCTCTCTGGCCTCTTACTTGTTCCACAGATCTTTGCTGAGTGTCTCCTGTGTTACTGTTCTAGGCAGTGGGGATGTGGCCAGGAAGGGAACCCCCAAATCTGTGACCTCACAGAGCTTGAATATTAGTCGGGGAGACAGGATGAGTGGGTTTGTAGCAGAGGGCGTGTGGCCTGTGACTCTGGAGTGAATCGCAGCAGGGAGAGGGGAGAGGAGGCAAGGGTGACGGGGGAAGTGTTTGAATGTCAAGCAGGGGGTCAGAAAGCCCCCACGGAGAAGGCTCCCTTCAGCTCACAGGCCTCTGGGGACATGAGTGTCTTAACAGAGAGGATGATCAGGCGTGGTTATTGAGGTGCTGCCAGTGAGGGGCCTGCACGGTACCTGGAGCTCAACCAGCGCTCAGTGTAGGTGTTATTACTGCTGCTGCCGTCATGACTCTGACCACCTGGTTGGGTCAGTAATGTGGCTGTCGACAGGCCGTCTGGTCTCCTCCACGTAATAGAACTTTGACTTGAACGCCACTGGGAAGTAGATCTCTGTCTCCATCTCATCATTCACAGCTGCACCGGCATCGTCTACTGTCCATTTTCTAGATGTATTAATACATCTATATAGGGGCTTCCCTGGTGGCACAGCAGTTAAGAATCCGCCTGCCAAAGCAGGGGACATGGGTTTGATCCCTGGTCTGGGAAGATCCCACACGCTGCAGAGCAACTAAGCCCATGAGCCACAACTACTGAGCCCGCGTGCCACAACTGCTGAAGCCCGTGTGCCTAGAGCCTGTGCTCCACAGCAAGAGAAGCCACCACAATGAGAAGCCCGCGCACTGCAACGAAGAGTAGCCCCTGCTAGCCGCAACTAGAGAAAGGCCACACGCAGCAACAAAGACCCAACGCAGCCAAAAATAAATAAATAAATGTATTAAAAAAAATACATCTACATCAACTATGTCTACACCTATACCTACCTACACGTACATCTACATCTATGTCCTCATCATCTGTATGTGTGTACATCTACACTGCATCTACATTATCTACCTCATCTGTAGCTACACCTACATCTTCATCTATACCTACACCTACACCTACCTCTACATCACCTACATTTATATGTACATCACCTACACCTACATCTACATTATCTGTACCCATACTACATCATTTACATCTGTGTCACCTACACATACACTTATATCTGCATCATCTATAGCTACACCTACATCTTTATCACCTAAATCTATACCTACACCTATACTTCAACTATACCTAAGTCATCTGTATCTACATCATCACGTACATGCACATCTACAACGATGTCTCCATTATTTATAGCCACACCTACACCTACATCTACATCTATGGCTACGTCAATGTCTGTATCTGTAGATATTCAGAGAACAGATTGAGGCCAGCCCCCTCCTATATGGACGCTGAATCTCTATTAAGTTGAGGTTCTTCAATTCAGTCTTGCTGATTTTGGGGGGTTTAGATTGGGTTAAAAGAGAAGCACCCAGACACAAGAGCACTTCCTTCCCTCTCGCTGGGGCTCTGTCTTGGCTGTGAGTGCTCTAATGTGTAGGAGGAAAAGCGAGACTTTCTTTTGTTTTCTCTAGTTCTGGTCAACGTATTGTGCTGAACTCTGTATTTATGTCACAGTGAATGCTTCATGCACACATACAAAAATAAGTCTTGAACGGGTATTTAAGCGTCCTTGTGAAACTTTTTGTTTTGGAGGCAGGGCTTCATCAAAAGGTAACTGGATACCCCTTTTGTTGGTTCATATATAACTGTTAATTTTGATATAATTTCAAATTGATAGAAATGTTGCAGGCACAGAACAAGGAAATTCTGAATCCTCTTAGATTCACCAACTATTTATGTTTTGTCTCAATTGCTTTATCTTTCCACTGTCTCTGATTATATAGAACTATTTTTTTAAAAACACCAGTTGGGGCTTCCCTGGTGGCGCAGTGGTTGAGAGTCCGCCTGCCGATGCAGGGGACATGGGTTTGCGCCCTGGTCCGGGAAGATCCCACATGCCGCAGAGCGGCTGGGCCCGTGAGCCATGGCCGCTGAGCCTGCGCGTCCAGAGCCTGTGTTCCGCAACGGGAGAGGCCACAACAGTGAGAGGCCCGTGTACCGCCAAAAAAAAAAAAAAGACCAGTTGGACATATTATACCCTGGTTGCCCTAAATACTTCAGCCTGGGCTGGCCATTCTCTTATTTAAAAAAACCTCCAAAACAAAAGAATTACAATTTTTTTTATAAGTGTGTTTCACAGCTTTGACTTGAGCTCAAAGAGATGATTATTCCTTTCCGTTGTCCTCCAGTGTGTACGTGTGTTTGTGGTTCATGAGCAGTTGGATCTGGAGAAAGCCTTTTTCATTTTTGCTGGACATTAGAGCATCCCTCTTGCCCGCCCCCCATCTGTTTGGCTCAGTGAATTAAAGCTGGAGATCACCCTCTTTCTGGTTCTTTTTGCCAGGCTGAGTTCCGCCTTCATTGAAACTCCGATCACTCTGTACACCGTGAGCCACGGAGCCTCCCTCAGCCCTCGACACGGTGTGAAAGGTGAGTCCCCAACCCTGGCTTCTGCGACTTTCTGTCCTGGGAGAAAGGAAAAATCAAGCGGCTTTCTCCCTAAACTTAGCATTCATACTCCCCGTCCATCTGGAAATTCAGTGCTTTTATGTGAGGCCCGTTCTCTCCCTCACTGATGTCCTCCAACAGGTGCTGAGTGACTGAGTCAAAAAGTTTACAAGGAGAAAATCAGATGGGGGTTAGGCCCCCTCAGGAACGCCGTCCGTGAACGTGAGGCATTTAACTGGGGAGAAAAAATGCAGCTCAACATTTACTTGGGCAAGAAGTGAATACTGAATTGTATCTATTCACCGCGCCCCCCCCCCACCGCCCCGACCCAGTGAAATGAACTCTTTTATGCAGAGGTGCTTGATCTAGTGTCAGGAGCAGAGTAGATGCTCAATTTTTGTTCGTTCTCTCTCCCATTCAAAACTGAGCAGAAATAGCTTGGTGGGCAAGCGCAGCTTCTGCCTTCAACATGTGGTCCTTTGAGGATGGTTTCATGCGCCTGTGAGATGTCAGCTCACAGCTCAGTCTCCCCAGTCCTGAAGGAACAGAACAGCGCCTGGGAGAAGAGAAGCCTGTGCTTACGGTGCCTTCAAATCCAGGGGTCTCAGAAAGCTCAGAGGGCTTTGCAGAGATGGGGTGCCAGAGTCAGAACGTTGCTGCCAGGGGCAGGGGTCCCCAGACACCCAGGGCCAGCTCCAGGGGCGGGTGGCTGTGTGCAGGGTGCTGGGCTTGATGCTGTGCGGTCGCTGTCTGGACATTCTTCACAGTTTTGATTAGCGGGCCCTGAAATTTGGCAGCTGGTCCTGCAAGTAAGCCCTTCTCCACGCCTGCTCCCAGCCACCTGCTTTGTGGTGTCCCCGCTGCGTCCCCCCCATCATGGCTTCACGGCCTGCTCACTCTGCCCTGTCACTGAGGGTCAGCCCCACGGGAGGCCCTTGCTCTGTGCGACTGAGTCCTCTGGTTAGCGAAGGGAGGGAGGGGCTGGAGAAGACTTCAGGATGAAAAAGTTTAAAAATCACTGTGAGTGAAGCTGGAAAGCCTCCTGGGTGAGGCAGGGTGAGATTTTGTGTTACACTTTCAGTTTTTCCTCTTAGCTGATCTGAGGAAATGAATATGGCCTCGGGCGCAAGCGATTCCTGTTCCGAGTTTGAGAGCATCACTTCCTCTTATTGCCCAGGAGGAAGGGGACGCTGAGCAAGGGGTGTCTATGTTCATCTGGCCTGGGTTGCGAGCGGGACAAGGGAGCTACTCCCCATGGCCGAGGCCATTCCGAACCCGTCAGAGGCCCAGGTAGCTCTGCCTTGCTCCTTTGGGGAAGCCTGAGGTGAGAGTGCCCTGTGGACTGGGTTTCCACTGTCTGCTCTGTGGATCCCAGTGTCCCCTGTGAACTCGGGGAGCAGGGGGCTTGGTGGGCACTGGAGCCCTGCTCCCACAGAGTGTTACTGCAGGAGGATCACGGATCTCAGTCGGTTGTACCCAGTGTGATGGGAACTGTGGGCACCTCCCTCCCCTCTGCAAGCCCAGAGGGGCCGAGTGACTTGTCCAAAGTCACACAGTGGCCAGCAGAGCTGGGTCCTCAGTGTGGGCCGTGGATGCTTCAGACCCAGGGATCTTTCCCCGTTGTTTTTGATCATACGTAGTAAACCCCACCCCAGCGCTAGACAGGGGGCTCCAAGATAATTAGTGTATTTTTCAACAAATATATTTTCTTCCTCTTTCATTGGTGATGATATTGCCTCATTGTCCTTTTTTTGTTTTTTCTTAAAGATCTCGCCAGGGCTGTGCAGGATATAACAATAGCAAAACCAAGACAAAAAGGCCTCCCCAAGAACGTTCCAAGGAAAAAGGAGATTATAGCGAAAGACAAAGCAGATGCAAGTCTGGAAGAGGCACCACTGAGAGGTCCTGAAGACCCGAAGCCAGGGCAGGTGGTACTTAAAGGAGAGGGTGAATCTAAGCTTGAATCAGGGGATGGAGAAGCAAGTCCCCCGACCATGGACGGGGCTCCGGAGGATGTCCCAGACGGAGGGAAGATAAGCAAAGCCTTTGAAAAACTAGGCAAGATGGTCAAGGAGAGGGTGAAAGGCCCCAAAGAACCCGAGCCCCCCGCTGACCTGTACACCAAGGGGCGGTATGTGCTGGTCTCCGGAGATGCCAATTTCGTGGACCCAGGCTTCTGTTCCTTCTCCGTCCCGGCCAAAGGGGGCGTGGTGGTTTCCAAGGGGGACGACTCTGTGCCACCTGACAGCCACGTGGAGCCCTCTCCCCAGCAGCCGGAGCCCCCTCTGGAGGACGGAGAGGAGCCTCCCCAGGGGAAAGATGGTCTGGAGGATGGACAGGGGCCTCCCCAGGGGAAAGAAGATGGTCTGGAGGATGGAGAGGGGCCTCCCCAGGGGAAAGATGGTCTGGAGGATGGACAGGGGCCTCCCCAGGGGAAAGAAGATGGTCTGGAGGACGGACAAGGGCCTCCCCAGGGGAAAGAAGACAGACACCCCCCTACCCCGCACACTGTAGACAAGGGGGATGAGATGAATGCCGAAGAACTGAAGGGGCCCCAGGGGAAACAGGATGGCCAGAAGGAGGAGGAGGGGGCCAGGGAGCCCTGTGTCACAGTCTCTCCTGGTCCAGAGGGGCCGTCTACACCCCAGTCTCAAGGGCCTCAGGTCACTCAGGGTGGGTCCGACGGGCCTGGAGCTTGGAGCAGCAGCCTGCCGGCGAGAAGCCCTCCCAGGACGCTGGCCTATGAGAAGGTGGAGGTGATGGAATCTATTGAGAAGTTTTCCACCGACAGCATCCAGACATATGAAGAGACTGCTGTAATCGTGGAGACCGTGATCGAAAACACGAAGGCAAACAAGGAGAAGCTGGAGGAGAAGTGCTCTTCCAATGCCTAGGCTCGAGGGGAGAAAGCGCCTTTGGGCCACTGTTGGGAAGTGCTTGGATATTTTAGGACAAACCATACAAGACTGAGGGTTCTTGTTTGGATTAGACCATAGTTGGCCTGTCTGGCTTGCCAGTGAAGCCTTAATTAAAGCGTTTTCTTTGCTTGCACATCCTTTGTCTAATTAACAGGGGCTTTGGGCTTTTAGGTGGGTTAGCCTCGCTCAGGGGTGCTCTGTTAACAGCCACCAAGCCATGCTCATTTAGGAAAGAGACAAGCCCTTCATATGGGTCATTGAGAGACTCGTCAGAGGCTCAGAGTCTGGATTTCACAGAGAAACGTGTTAGATGATGGGTTGGCTGGTTTTCTCTGCATTTCAAGCACAAACATTTGATCACATGAGGAGTGTTTTGTTAGAAGTAAAACAATTAAAGGTGTCTGTCTTGGTTTGGGTTCCCCCAGAAACTGATCTCACAGCAAGGATTTGATGTAGTTTCTGGGGGGAGGGGTGGTCTCAGGAAGTGCCAGGAGGACAGGGAGATGGCGGCAGGGACAGCAAGGAGATGGGCTACCAGATGGGTCAGGCCTGTGGGCGGCTGGCGCTTGGCCCCCACCCCCGGGGGCTCTGGGAGATGGGGTAGAACATGTGCCTCCGATTTACCCTGCCCAAGGGTAAGGGAGCTGGTGTATTGACCCACCAACGCTGGTCAGTCAGAAGGGAGCGCTGCTCCCAGGGCGTTGACTTTGGGGACCAGGAAAGCCCTCGACCGAGAAGTACAGGTGCAGGTGTTTGGACGTCAGGCATGGAAATACATGGAGATGGTAAGGGTCACGGGATGTAAGTGGGGGACCATTGCCACCTGCTACAGAGTATGTGCTGAATGTCCTTTTGTCTGAGTCACTTCGAATTTGTCACTCAGAGATTGTAATCCTGGGTCAGGCTTCAGAAAGCAAAATCAAATGTCATCACGTAGTTCCTCGTTTAGCAGTTAGTTAATTAACTAGTCCAACGTTTATTAAACATGCTCTGTGGGCCAGACAGTGTGGCATGCTGGTAAGGGGAGAGTTTTCAAGTTTATTAATGATCTCAATTACCGTAATATAATATACCATACTACACATTTGTGCATGTTCTCCGGTGCATGCACATTTACTCAGGTACTTACAGTATCACATCCTAGGAAATAGGAGTTACTTGAAGCCAGAATCTTTACAAAAATTTTTATCTTGCCTGTAGATATCTCTTTTTTTCTACTAACAGTCCAAAAATAATCTTTTTACTTATCCAATTAAGAAATTACTCCTTCCCCATGTAGATGCTCCAAAATACATTAAGCACAGTGAATAAATGTGCTGAAACGGATTATTGCATTTGCCTAAACAAAAGTACCTGGCGAGACAACTACACATTATTAGGGAAAACTGATGGTGTCATAAATTACATCCTATTATTTCTTTGTTAGAAATAATACAAAGAATACTAAATGGAGTCTCCTTTCCTTTCTGTGTAGAGCTTAAAAAAATCTTTCTCTGAATTCATTTGAGGTTTCAATTTCAAGAAAGAAATATGCCTTTGTTGTTCTTTCCAAAAGATGAGTGGAGAACTGGCTCCATGGCACAGTTTTGAGGTACATACCATTTAAAAGCTTAAGAGAGAATAATGAAAACCATTAGTGGAGCTCAGAATGTGCTAGGAATTTGGACCAGCGTGTATATTATATTCAATAACAGTCACGGCAAACCTTTTCTTTTCCCCATTAAGTCTTTTTATGTTTTTGGACCGTGTGTTCTGTTAATATTCCTATTTAAAAAGGCGGGAGTTATCTGTTTGGAAAGAAAGGTCATTTTTATATTTTATTCAATCAATGATCAAGAATGGATCGGGGGCCTGTTCTGTGCCACGCATGGCTCTGGGGAGACAGCAGGGTACACTGGACGTGCTTCTGCTCTCAAAGTCACGACTTTCTGGAGGGAGAGGAAGGAATTGCACAAGCAGGCAGATAACTAAACAGGAGAAAACAACCTAGAGACAATACTACAGGGAGACGTGCTAGAGTGTCAGGGGTCTCCTTTGAGTTGGATGGTCAAGCGAGGACCCCATGGACGAGGTGATGTGTGATCTGATGACAAAATGGGCCCATCACGTGCAGATCGGAGAGAAGAGCATTCCCGGCAGCGGGAACTGCCAGTGCAAAGGTCCTGGGGCAGGAATGGACTGACCTGTTCAAGCAGGGGAAATAAAGGGGACTGGGGGGGACGATGGAAAGAGGTGGGGATGATGGAAGGAGGGGAGGTTGAGGCGGGAGGCAGGGGCCAGGTGAGCAGCGTTTCCGGGAGGTTCACCTGAGCCTGCAAGCCGGGCTTGCAGTGTGAAATGCAGGGCTGCCTGCAGTGGACACCTTGGCGTCGAGTCAGGCTCTTTGTCTGCCCCCTGCTCCCCCCACCCCAGAGCCCCACTTGCTCATTTTCTTGGCACTCCTCTCCACTTTTCCTTCTTGGTTCTCTTTTTCCCCAGGAGAGCTGCAGAATGGGTTCATTTCCTGGCTTCTCCTCTCCCTGAGGTCTCTGAAAACAAGCAAGTTTTTATAAAAAGTAAACCCGGGGGCTCAGAGCAGGCCTCCCAGTAGCATCAAAGACAAGAAATCACCAGAGCTTTGCCACTGCTGTATCAGGGGTCCTGGCCTCTTCCCCGACTCAGCCTCAAGCCCAGGACCGAGACTCTCCCAAGCCGCCTTCCCCATAAAGAAGCTGTGACCCAGCCCCCCAGCCCCCCATTCTCCAAGCGTCTGAGTCGGTGACCAGTAACTGCTCTTGTATCAGCCGTCCTGGTGCTGACCCCACAGACCCTCCAACCCTTGCTGCTCTGGTTCAGGCCTGCGCCCCAGGCAAGCATGGCAGGCAAGTGTGACTCTGCCTCAGGGGCTCCTGTGGCCCCAGGAGTGAGCTCGGTCCACACACTGGACAGGTGGGCAGTGCAGGGCCTCCTGGAAGCAGCACTCATCCAAGACCGGGGGGCCCAGGTGCATAAACACCCCAGCCCTCGCGCTTCTCTGTTGGGGTAACTCCAAGACATGTTGTACAGTCCCCGGTGGGTGTCAGCCCCAGATGCCCATGGAGAAACCCACTCATCTATGTGCCCTGAGTGGGACTCCTCCCTTCCGTGTCCCACTGTCCTGCTTCCCTACAAAAAGATGCTTCCTTTCAAGTAAATGACTTGACCTCCACTCCTTGTGTCAGAGTCAGCTTCTGGGAGGAACCAACCTAAGACGGCTGGTGGGCATCTTCCCAGCCACCTCTCCCACCACTCAGGAGGCCCTCAGCCCTGATTTCGTCTTGAGGAGCTGCTTCTCCCACACAGGTTACAGCCCTGATGGGACCATCAAGACATCCTGCCTTCCTCTGCCTGTGGGTGGACAAGTGTCCAAACCAGACCCATTGTCGGAATAGGAGATCTGAGTCTAGCGAAGCCAAGACTGGATGTGCTGGAGCTGCCCCGTGAGGGAGGAGTTCTGACGTGGTCCCCCTGCTTCCCGCTGTGCAGCCCTGTCCCCAGTCTTACTGCAGCCCCTGTCCCTTTTCCAGGCTGGTTTGTGCCGTCTCTTCAGGCTTCCCTTCAGTTCGCTGCATGCTTCGCACGTGCTGCTTGTTTGTTTTCACTAGTCAGAATTGGTTTCTGTTGTTGCAACCCCAGAGATCCCAAAGATAACTGCTAGTGAAGGAGGTTTGGTATCAAGGGGGAGCTTGTGGAAGTTTGGATTACGTTGGGTTGCCCCCAAAGCAGACCCTAAACAAGGTCTCAGGTGCAGGTGGTTCATCAGAGCGGTGATCACAGGAGCTCAGCGTGCCATTGGTAAGCACCAGTCTCAGCTCCAAGCCGGCCTTTCTACACTCCAGTGCTGGGGCTGGAAGCTGCGACCTCGTTCTTTCTCTGCCAGCATCTCCCTGATAGGAGAAGAGAGAAAGGCTGGAGGAGGGAGAAGGGCCCTGCTCCTTGTTTGTTCTCATCTCCTGGCAGTGCTACCTCACCCTGGCAGCGGCAGCTCCTTCCCAGAGCAGCTGAAGCCAGTTCTCAGTTTTTCCAACATTTGCAGAAGCAGCCTCGCTACGGTCTCCTCAGGAGTCTGGGTCTTCCAGGGCGGGCCTGCCTACCAGGGACACTCTTGCTCCACCTCTGGGCAGGCGGGAGAGTTGGGTGGGTGGTGCCCCCTCCCCGGGACCCCACCACCATTCGACAAGCCGCCTTCACCTTCATGCAGGTGTTAGACTCCTTGGTCCACGTGGTGCTTTAATGTTCTCTTTTGCTTTTCTAATTAAGAAGGCATTACGTCTTTATACTCAGTTTTAGTGCTTTATATTCAGTTCTCTCTGTTAACATCACGAGTGGGGTTTCTGTCCCCTGACTGGTGAAGGAGAGAGAGTGAGACTGGGAAGAGAGGTGCCTGCACAGGCACCCATGGGGAAGAGACCAGGTGTAACATCTTCAAATTGTCCTGACAGGAGGTGAAGAAGCTGGGGTATCTGTAGACCAGCTCCCACCCTTCCTCAGGTGAGGGCGGCCATGGGGCGCTGATTCCCTGGCCCTTCTGCTTGTGGTACACGAGGTCTTGTGTGCAGCCAGAGAACATCCCTGGCAGAGAGAACATCCTTGGCATGTATAGCAACTCTCTACAGGTGACCTCTGGGGCCACCCAAGGAGATAGATACAGGACAGAGGTTGGCAGACGTTTTCTATAAAGAATTATAGGTTGTACAGCCTCTGTTATAACTACACAACTCCATTGTATTAGCATGAAAACAGCCACAGACAATACAAAAGGAAATAGGCATGATTGCTTCCAATAAAACTGTATTTACAAAACAGGCAGTGGGCTGGGTCAGGTCCCTGGGCTGTAGTTTGCTGATCCCTGCTGTAGGGCAGGCACCAACAAGGTCTAATACAAAATCCAATTTGCATAGCAGAGGACACGTCTTACCTGGCATCGCTGCTTGTTTTTTCCTTCCCTTTTCATGTTGGAAAATTCCATTTAGGTCTCTCCTTGACTTGAAACTTATATTTTGAGAAAGGATCTTCAAGCAACCACCATAATCAAGTTTATCCTGAAACGGTTGTATCCTGGGTTTGCAGATAGGATGTTGCTGGTGAGAGAAGTCACCTCAAAACTCACACAGCATTTAGCACATTGATGATGAAGAACATTATTCAAACCCCACAATTAGTGCAAATGCTCGACTCCCATCTCTCATGCTTGGATAAGAGCAAATAAATGCCACAAGAAAGCCACGCTGACTTATGTTCAGAGACAGGGGGGTTTTGAGTTGAGATGTGTATTCTATCTATCAGGAGATTATATCCCTGGTCAATAGCTCACCTGTCACACCTGCCCCTTCACCTGTGTGCTTGTGACCAGGAGTTACCTGGTGGCTTACCTGTCACCTGTGGCCAGTGGCTCCAAGATATGGGATCAAAAGAGAAAAAGATAAGTTGCAGCCTCTGCCTTCCATCCAGCTTGGAGTAGACCAACGGCGTCCTCTTGGGTGCAGGGGAACATCTTTCAGGGCACTGTGATGTGGGACCCCTCCACACTGGGAAGGTGAGGGTGGGGTGGCCTGAAGCCTCCATGGTAGGAACTGGTGACAGTTCACATTATAACTAAGGGATCCCCAGCTTCATTTGGCTCTTCGGGCATCTGAAACCCTGTGGGCTGAGATTTCTAATTGCCCCCATCCTACTCCACTCAGCGCAGGGCTGAATATTAGGAATTTAGCAACGCAGAGTCTGCATCTCCTGGGCCGAGCACATTTCTCATGGTCAAGTTCATTCTCTCCTCAGGTTCACAGTGAGTCTCCTCTAAGTCCTGAGAGAAAAATGAAGCTGGCAGGCTGGCTTGGAGAATTTGCCTCGGGTCAGATTTTGATTCTTGGTGCCTTATAAACTCAAAACCAAATTCAACCCATGTTTTTTAAACCCAAGGAAAGGGACAATTAAATGCACAAGAGATTAGTGGACCAACTCAAATATGAGTTTATTAATTTGCAAAGCAAAGAGGGAGACTCCTTTCCTAGAGCTCCAGGAGCTGGCCACCCCCTCTCCTGGTGTCAATGTCCTTGGGAAGCTGATGAAGGCGTCAGGAGGCTGTGTGTGGGCTTAGAATCCCCCCTGGCAGGTGGATGGGGTTTCAGGACGCTCATCTGGGGATGGCCTCCCCGTGCACAGGTCTCTGTCCTCAGCTGACTTCAGCTCTTCAGAGGATGGAATCCCCCTTTATACCAGTGTCTGCGTTTCCCTACGCTGAGCACTGCCAGACACTGTTCCTGACTTCCGTCCCCCACTGTCCATTTCCTAAGCTCCCACGTGCTGAGTGCCGGCCCCCCTTTCCCCACAGCTTGTTCCTTCTTTGGAGACAGGGAAGCACCTGGCAGCTACAACCAACCCCCTTCACTGGTGCCAGACACATCCTGTGTTCATGTTACTTCAAACCCCCCGTGTTTTTCAAACCCCTTATTCTCTCCCACAACTAGTGCCTCTAATCTTGGCATTCTGATTTTTAGAAATTTCTATCAAATTAGACTCTGCCTCCAAAAACCGACTCTGGCTACGCGTTCACCAATTCTCTTAATGCATTCAGCATTTTTCTCTCTAAATACGAAATGCTTGGCTACGTTTCCTAAAGGTTTTGTAGTGTGTGGTTTTCGACTCCAACCAGTGAAGGCATTGATCCCATGAAAGCCACTCATTATTTTGTAAGTGACAATAAAAATGACACATAGTAGTAACTCTATAAGAATGATCAGTTTTTTAACTTAATCTTTGGGAAATCATTCTTTGAACTTAAGTATTGAAAAGAAGCCTTCAGTCTGTCACAAGATCAGACTGGACTTTACACCCTTCAGTATGTGTTTTCAGCCTTTGGCTCTCTTAAGATTTTACAGTAGTGTATCATAGGATAAAACTGAAAATTGTTTTTACAGTGAACTATGATAAATATAATATATTTGTATTTTATTAATAATTATCAAGATTTGCTAGAACTGCATGTGGTCTCATGGGTAGAGCTGGTTTTTCATACTCTTCATGGTACTGTCCTATGAGGAGAGGCTGCCATGTGAATCCGTACCTAACAATATGTTTTTTCTTTCTTTCTTTTTTTTTTTTTTGCAATACGCGGGCCTCTCACTGTTGTGGCCTCTCCCGTTGCAGAGCACAGGCTCCGGACGCGCAGGTTCAGTGGCCGTGGCTCACGGGCCCAGCTGCTCCACAGCATGTTGGATCTTCCCGGACCGGGGCACAAACCCATGTCCCCTGCATCTGCAGGCAGACTCTCAACCACTGCGCCACCAGGGAAGCCCTGTTTTTTCTTTTTTTGAAAGAGATCATATCAGTTCTTTTTAATAAACTCCTCCACAAGTCACAGGATTTGCAAAGTTGGTAAAATACCATTTTCCATTTCACCTGGAAGCTTGCTTAATTTTGTGACTACTAAGTCCAGTTCTGGATCAGGAAAGTTATAGCAAAATAAGTACCCTCTTGACACTGAACAGACCCTGAAGTCAAGCTGTGGTGTTGATGCCGGGGTATGCTGTCATTACATAGTTTATGTTATGAATACATCCCCAGTTACGCTTCCCTTATATTTTCCACTCAGTTTACTTTCTTTACATAAGAATACGTTTTAAAGTGGCATCAAGTTATCTCTGTGGTAGAGACCCCAGGGCTCACCAAGTATTCCACTAGTTGTCCTATAATCCCTCAGTTGCTTCCCGTGCAGGCAGGGTCATTGACCAGTACTGGCCAGTGCACGGTGGGTCAAGTGACATGTGTGTCTCCTTCAGGGTGGAAGTAGAAGAGTGAACAAATCTTCATGGGTTCTTTTCTCCTGCCTGTTGTCGCAGCCTCGCGTTGTGACGATAAACCTATGGTTGAAGGTTGAAGCAGCTTGAATCCCTGGGCCACTGAATGGAGATCTCTGGCCTTGGGGAGTCACCCAGATCCTCCGTGAAATTTGTGTAAATCATAAATAAACCTTTGTTGTGTTAAACCTCTGAGATCTGGGGGCTGTTCATTACTGCAGTATAACTTAGTCTCGCCTGGTGAATATATTTTAGAATAGTGTTTCTGAAAGATCTTTGACTGTGACCCCAGTAAGAAATGTACTTTACATTGTGAGCCAATACACACACTCAGACACACACACACACACACACACACACACACATTTCTGAAAAAAAAATCTCAGAAAACAATAGTTATCATTAATATGCATGATCTATTCTATTCTATTCCAAAATTGCTGGTTTTAACTCCCTAAATTTATTTTACAACTACTAATGGGGTGTAACCTGAGTTTGAAAAATGCTGCTATAGATCATAATTTGGGTATGATTTATTTGCTAATTATAAATCTTTCATGAATATTTATGAAAGCAAGATTTTTAGATCTCTCTTTGGCAACTTTTAATTATCTGCTCCCAGAATGGATGGAAGTGTTTTTATGTAATACATATCACATCCCACGTAATTTCTGGAAGGTAATGTTTTATTGTGGAATCTCCTAATTTACATCATGTACTTTTAAATTTACTTATAAAATTTTGTCACAGGGAATAGCAATGTTAACTTGATTAATTATTATTCACTTATTTTCATTTTTAAAATAAATGACTATAAATAAGTATCTCTTGCATTAGAATCAGGATGTCATAAAAACCTCACTAGGTAGACATATTTTAGTGTTAATACTTGTGTAAAACATGAAGTAGAGACCAAATAGTTTTAAATAGCACTATATATATTTTTATGTACTGTATACTCATATCAAAACTTGCCATTTCTATTAAGAAGCTGATAAGTTACTCTCTAATTTCACAAATTATACCGTAACTGTGAAAATATGGACAACTATTTTATATCTGTGCTGCTATATAAGACACTTAATGTTTATACAGAGAAGCAAGATTACAGAGGTGAAGTAATGGGAGCTGACGAACATTTCACCTGAATTTCCACCAGCCTTTTCCTTCAGCCAGAATCATCTTGATATCCTCTGAATATTCTTTTAGAGATGAATGTGGTGTCTGTTTCTTCAATAAATACACATACACACATTTTATGTATATGTGTGTATATACAGTTACACAAGTGTATATAAAGATATATACACATATATACACACGTGTATATAGTCTACATATGTATATATATTTCCGTGTGCACTTGTACACACATGCACACATAACGTCCTTTGGTTTATTTTCAGACTGTTAATGTGAAACGAAAATTTGATGATTTCCATTTATTTTTTCTTTAAGTCTAAACTGGTTTAAAAAGACCTTTGCAACATGTAATAAATTTCTTTTAAAAATCATAAATAGTATTACATTGTAAAGCATTCTATAGAGAAGGTCATATGGTGTTAGAGAAGACAGAAATTCATGCCAACATGGGGGGGAAAAGAAAGAAAACGGGTTTTCCAGACTTTTCCCTTCAAGTTGCCACCTTCAGGGGATGGAACCTCCTGCTCTTGTGTTGTGTTGCTGGCTTTAAGGAAAGGAACTCCAGGCTGAGCTACCCGCTTCCATGGGAAGAGAGAAGTGTGAACAGAAGTGGGTGATCAGTTCTTTGGAATCAAATCAAACGAGCACATCGTTTCTCGGGAGCGGGTGGGCATTGGGATTGGTGATGAAGAGCCAGTCCTCGAACAGGAAAACGAAGTGACAGCTGCTCAGAAAGCATTTCTATTTGCTGATGAGACGGGGTGTTCGGGGGTTGACTGGGGAAGAGGGTGTGTCACCTTTAGATTACATGTAAAACCCCCTCCTGACGGCTTAGCTGCCGAGATGGTAACTGAGTGCTTCCGTACAGAGGCCTCCCTCCTCCTTCTTCCTTCGGGCCTCAGGTTACTAGGGGATGAGCTGGCTTTTCCCCTCTTCAGCAGAAGGGGCTTCATACAAAGGGAGGGTCCATGTGAGATGGCTGCCCCCTCGCCCTGCACACATCTCTTCTGGAACAGAGGCCGTTTCCCCAACTCATCAGAGAAGTCACAACGCGCAGAAGGTGTTTCCCTCTAGTCATGTGCTTTGGAAACCAAAGCCCAAGCAGAAAGCTCTCGAAAACACTCAGCTCACCTCTCACTTCCATCAGATTAGGAAGCCCCAGAGTGACTGCAGAAAAGGAACATTCCTGTATTAAAAACCACTAAGCGACCCTTTCCCAGAAGTGTTGCCATCCTGCCCTGCCTTTCTTCTTTTGGATAACTGTGGGAGGGACCCCAGAAAATTGGGGCTGGGATGAAGGCTACACACACAGGGTAATTTGGGCATCTCTAGCAGAGTTTACCGTCACTCAGAGCAGCAGCTGGTAAAGGGCAGCCAGGCTACTGAGTTTTTACATGCATCACGCTGGCCGAGTGAGACTAGCTACGATGTGGGCATTGGTGGCAAGATTTCCAAACCTTCATGCTTTCTGACTCTCTCTTCCCCATCTGGTAATTAGGGCACCTTTCCATTCACGCCACCTTCATTTACATCCCTGAAAAATCTTGCTAAAAGTCAAAAACATCTTTCCCCAAAGGATTTACAGCATCTGTGCTTTAAATGACTCAGAGCTCACCTCTGTCATAACCTTGGATTCTCCTTTTAAGTAACAGGTCCTCAGCTGAGACGTGAATGAACGTCCTTGGCGTCACCGCGCCTGGCTTTTTAAACGCATTCTCTTCTATGAAAGAAACCGAAGGGACAGCGGTCCCAGGTTTGTTGGCAAGATATCACCTATCTGAATGACAGAAATAAAGAACTTCGAGTCACAAATAGGACAGAGGTGTTGGTGGGAACACTGTATTTGGGGCACAGAATAAAAAAGGTTGCTTCCATGGTAATGAAAATAACCACTGACAGCGAGCAAAGCTTCGGAGCAAGAAGTTGGAGTCGCTTGTGTGGGGGGAGGTTAATCGCTAGATGCCCGGCTGGGGCGGCGGGCCGGCAGCGGGGAGCGGGCGCCGAGGGGCTAGTTCTCGCCCAGGATACTCTTCAGGCTTCTCTCCACCGCTTCGTCCAGCTCTTCCTCCAGCTCCTCCTTCTTGGACATGGCCAGCTTGGACTGGTAATCCCTCACCACCTGGTCGATGTACGGGGCGCTCTGCGTGCCGTGGAGCATCAGTGTCCACTCCTTCAGCACCCCCTTTTGGGGCGCGCTCCCCACGAAGCCCAGCTCCAGGGTCCATGTCCCCCGGGCATCTTCCCCCCAGGTGTGGGTGGTCATGAAAGGCCACTTGTCGAAGCCCACCTTGGTGTCGTCGTCCCGTGGCCGCCGGCTCAGCAGGATGGACTTGGTGCCCATGGGGGACGTCATGTTGATGTTCAGGTCCCCTCGCCTGGTCGCGTTGACCGTGACGACAGCTTGCACGTGCTCCAGGTAGCGCACGAAGTTCTCCTTCCCCTCGCAGGCGGCGGTGGTGAGCTTCAGCACCAGCTTGCCGGTCGGCGGTATTTTCCTGAGGGCAGAGGGGAGGAGACCGTGAGGGCTGGGTACACTCTCCCAGGGGCAGCTCCGGGGAGCGGGGAGAGCAGGGGCTCTGGAGTGAATTAGTATTTTTTTTTTTTTTAGGTAGCTGAAAATTTTATTAGAAAATTAAAATGTAGAACTCTACAGTAGGGACTTCCTTGGTGGTGCAGTGGTTAAGAATCCACCTGCCAGTGCAGGGGACACGGGTTCGAGCCCTGGTCCGGGAAGATCTCACATGCCACGGGGCAACTAAGCCGATGCGCCACAACTACTGAGCCTGTGCTCTAGAGCCCACGAGCCACAACTACTGAGCCTGTGTGCCACAACTATGGAAGCCCTCGCGCCTAGAGCCTGTGCTCCACAACAAGAGAAGCCACCACAATGAGAAGCCCACGCACCCCAAGGAAGAGCAGCCCCCGCTCGCCGCAACTAGAGAAAGCCTGCACGCAGCAACGAAGACCCAATGCAGCCAAAAATAAATAACTTTATATATATATATAAAAGAACTCTACAGTAGGTTCGCATTAGTTACCTGTCTTATACATAGTATCAATAGTGTATATGTGTCAAACCCAATCTGCCAATTCCTCCCACCCCCTTCCTTCCCTATGGGTGTCCATACATTTGTTCTCTCTGTCTGCGTCTCTATTTCTGCTTTGCAAATAAGATCACAGGAGGAACAGATAAAGATGTGGCACATATATACAATGGAATATTACTCAGCCATAAAAAGGAACGAAATCCAGGGTTAATTCTTACACTTGCTGTGTGAGCCTGAGCAAGTTACCCACATTCTCAGAACCGACTGTGAGTGGACGGGGCAGGCAGCAGATGCTGTGGACACCGTTCCCGCTTCTCCTAAGTCACTGCTGGGTTTGCCTGCAGCCGAGGCTACTGTGGACCCTGCCTGCATCCACCACGGGTATCAGCATCTCCCAGCTTCTCTCCTGGAGCCTTTCCCTGCCTCCTGGGAGCGTCCTCAGCCTGCGTGCAGGCCGGCCCCGAAGTGTCAGAGATTGAACCCCACAGGGAAAGCCCCCTACCGCGATTGCCGGAAGGTGGTGAGTACATACACCTGGCTTCCTCACTCCTGGTGGGGACAACTCAGTGTTGCCCAGGGGGGCAAGGTGTTGGTCAAGGGAGCATCAATGCATCTTTATTGGATTGCTTCCTCTTCCCTGCCTACAGCTGCACCTCCTCACTTGTTTCCCGAGATCATCTCTCAAAACATCGTCAGTCCCCAAGTCCCATCAGGGTCTACTTTGGGACAGCCCAGACTGAGACAGGAGCTCATATACGTTTCTTCTCAAGTGCTCACTACCTTGATCAGGAGAAACTATTGCTAATGTGGTTGTTAACACTATCATAAAACAACTGAACTTGGGTTAATCAATCCGAGTAAAGCACAGTCCTGTGACAGATCAGGGGAACTTGGGAGTCTCTTCGGTCATGGAGTTGGAGCCCCATGGACGGTCAGTCTAAGACTTCTCAGCTGTCTTTCCATATAACCGATCTCCTTTCTGGAAGTGGCCTCCTTTGGAGATGAGATGCTCAAATGTTCTTGCGCTAGAAACATAATACAGGAAACTACATTTGAGGAGTGCATGGTACAATGGAAGGACTCCAGACTTCGGGAATAAACCTATTTGGGTTAGAATTCTGCTTCTATGCTTACTGGTCAAGAGAGCTTGGGAAAATTTTTCAAATACTTGAAGTCTTATTGTCATTGTGGGTGGGTTTAAATAAGACCATGTAGGAAAACACTGAGCACAGTGCCTGGACCATGATACTAGCTCCCTTTCTCCAGCCCTTTGTCTATGTTAATGTCCTTCCTGGACATGGCTTTTACTTTGGAGCATAAAATGGTGTGTATTTTTTTTTTTTTTGGCTGTGTTGGGTGTCCATTGCTGCGTGTGGGCTTTTCCCTAGCTGTGGTGAGCGGGGGCTACTGCTCGTTGAGGTGTGTGGGCTTCTCATTGTGGTGGCTTCTCTTGTTGCGGAACACAGGCTCTAGGCGCATGGGCTTTGGTAGTTGTGGCTCACGGGCTATAGAGTGCAGGCTCAGTAGCTGTGGCGCACGGACTTCGTTGCTCCGCGGCACGTGGGATCTTCCTGGGCCAGGGCTTGAACCCATGTTCCCTGCATTGGCAGTGGATTCTTAAACACTGCGCCACCAGGGAAGCCCATGGTGTGTATTTTTAAACACACATCTTGTAGAATACATCTACAAAAGGATGCTGGTCATACACCCAGCTCAGAGCCAAGCCTTGGTTCTACGTTGCCCTTGGAACCAAGGCAAAGAACCGGGGAGGGCTTGCTGGAGCTCCCCTGCAGCTCATTGATAAAGGCAATACTCTTCCAAGGAACTTAAAAATATACACATAAACAGTCTCATGGACCGTGTGTGCTCTGCGTGGACTCTGATGCTGAATCATGCATCCACTGGCCATGGAGATCCAGTGATGGTGCAGGGGCAGAGGGTCCCCAGCACCAGGTTCTGGGGAAATCCTCCAATTTGGTAGAAAGCAGGCATTAGGCCAGCTTTGGAGATGTGAGTATGGCAAGCCACTACCTGGACCTCTCAAAGAAGATGCTACTTACTCGGAACAGGATCAGAAACATAACAGGTGAGCTGATAAATGATTAATGATCACATGGGCTCCAGCCCCTGGGCAGAAAGCTACATGGGTAGACTAAAGGTCCAGTTGTGGGTAAGGAATTTGAACTTTCTGAGCTCACTTTCCTTACCTATACAATGGGGATATGACTTCCTACCTTGAAGAGTTGCTGTAAAGATAAATACAGACACACACTCATATACGTTGTACATTTACAAATGTCTAGACCAGTGCTGGCCAACAGCACTACCGATTCCTGCAAGGATGGAAATGTTCTATATCTGTGCTAATACTGTAGCCACTGGCCACATGTGGCTTTTGGGCACTCGAAATGTGACAAGTATGAGTGAGGAACTGAATTTTTAATTAATTAAATTTAATTTTAGTGATCAATTTAAATTTATTTAATTTCACTAAATAGCCACACGTGGCTAGTTGCTTCTGTTTTTGTAGAGCACAGGTCTAATTGTTGAGAAAATAATTGGAATTTTGCCATCCACCTGGGCAGGTTGGCGTGGGAACAAGCACACACACCTGTTAGGATTTACAAATTGTCCTAGAAGCCTTGGGCTTGGGGTGTGTGCCAGGGTCGGAGGCCCCTCCGGGAACCCCTCGGCCCCTGGGAGCCTGGCTTGTTTAGCGCCTGGGGGACTTGCCTGCTCCCCAAACTCCCATCCCCACCTGCTGGCTGAGGGCCTGGGGCCCTGGGGAGAGGACATTTAACTGCACTCTTCTTGGAATGTTGTCACTTTGAAATTGACTTGAATTGTGAATTCCAGAGGCAGCAAGCTTGATAGAGAAAAGAGAACACCACCCCCTCTCACAGGCGACCTGGCGTTCGTTAGTCGTGAGAGGCAGGGAGCAGCTCTCGTGGATTTTTCTTACCCTCTTCTTGCTGCTTTGTATGTTCTGACTTTCCTCCAGTGCCATATATTGCTTTTAGAAGAAAAGGAGTACAACTCATTCTTATTTTAAAAGAACAGGGACAGGCGCTCAGGAAAAGTCAGTTTATCAGAAGGTTGCAGTAGGAGATGGCTGTTTGTGGAACCAAAGAGGCTCTTCAGAGACCCTGATCTAGCCACACAGCCACGTTCGGGAACACACTCGCTGCTGAAAATGAGGCACCCATCAGAAGGTGTGAGCTACTCTCTGAACTTTCAGAAACAAGTACAGAAGCCTGGTGCTCAAGTCCTATAAAGACAAACATGGCTTATATCTTTGTCTTACTGCATGTTGGTGCAAAATGAGGGCTCAGTGACTTTGTGCCTAGAAATAGGCATTGCTTCCCAGGGGGCCCTTGGAATGCTCTTTGGGTTCTCAATCCTCAGCTGTATGATAAAAACTGTTACGAAGCTGTAGTCGTTTTGCTAGAATAATAATAGTAACAATGGCAGCTGCCCTTTCCCGAGTATCTAAAACACCTGCCATGTGGTTGTCACTGAAGAACACTCAACAGGGGTCACTTGATGTTTGCTCTTCCCCACGTCACAGTGTCAGGTGGGCATTAACCCCCACAGAAGATACTGCGGCTCAGAAGTGACCAGTCCACAGCCACCCGGCCAGCATGCTGTGGCCGAGCACACCCTCCGCTCTACTATGCTGCTTCAGGCATTCGGATCAGGTTTTAACGTTGATCTCCAAATTCACTTAAAATCCGGAGTTCGCCACAGTCTTCAAGGAGCTGAGTGAACAGGGGAGGGTGGAAGTGGCCTGTATCTGACAGCGTGCTCTGGGGACACGCTGGCCGATGGGGCGGCCTCGGCTTCCTCTGCTCACGGCCCTCAGCTGGTCCAGCACAGATGCTCACAGCCACTTCTATTTTTCCCTTTTATTTTAGTCAAGCATCCTTTACAGACTCTCCTGATGAAGTCTCCTTAGAAAATTGCTTTTCGAATTGACTGCTTCTCTGGGAAGATGAGTGCTGAGGAAACTCATAACCCTGACGGTTGCCACTCACCTGCTCAGAGGCCGTTTCTGTACAGCCCTGCATAGGAAGTGGCAGCTATCAAGCCTGCGGATCCCTCCGTCCCAGCCCCTGAGAAGTTGGATTCCTGATGATAGGGTTGCCTCTACCAGAGGCACAAGCTGGCCTGGGCGTTGCCCTCAGGACCCCCTGCCCAGCCTCTGAGTTCTTCCATGAGCACATCTGCCCCAGACCTCACTCACCTGCATCTGAGAACAATTCAGGCGTGGGTGGACGAGGGGACACAGAGCGCTTCCAACAAGGCTGCCTGTCCCCTGCCCCTGAATCTCCCTGGCTGGACTGGTGGTCCCATCGCCACCGTGTAGACATCTTCCTTGTGCCCAGGTGATGCTGGCTAAATGTTCATTCATTCGTTCATCCCACAAATATCGATCCCATGACTACTAAGTTCCAGGCGCTGTTCTAGGCCCTGAGGACACACCAGCAAACGAGACAGATGAGGTCCCTGTCCTCCTGGAGCCCAGCTGAATTAGTGCTGAAATAGCTCTCGAGTTTCCTCTCATTAAAACAATGCTGCTGAGACCACCCACAAATCTCCGTCTTCTGGGCCTTACCCCAAACCTTAGAAATAAGAACCTCTGTGGGGTGGGGCGTTGACATACGTATTTTCACACACCAACCAAGAAATCCCTCTATACTTATTTTAAAAATTGCTGTCACAGTATATGTGTACATGTGTATTTTGTTTGGAATAAAATTGTCTCAACTAACAGAAGGTCATTTGTGGAAGGTAAATTCTCAATGGATTTGCATAAAAACCTGTAAGAAATATGTTTTCTATATAGACAAGAACATCTATAGATACCGTGAAATAAATTTAACCTAGTGAATCAACTGAAATATAATAAAAGATTTCTCCAGATTAAAAAAAAATAATGCTGCTGCTATTGGATAAGTTCCCAGTTAGTTGTGAGCCATTGGGACGGTCACATCTCAGGGCCTCAGATTCCTTAACTAGAATGAGGCGTCAGACAGCCTATTTCCAGTGTTGCCTCTGGCTCCAAATTCCAAGCTGTACCCGGATTATGACAGAATGTTCAGTGCACTCGGAATTGGGAGAGAAACGGTCATTCATCTCGGCATATACGTTCCGCATCTCCCTCTCCCCTCCGCCCCCCAGAAGCACAGAGCGCGAGGATCAACAGAGACCCATCCTTCTTGTCCAGGGCAATTGCGGAGAACAAGGTCTGACATCAAGGTGAACCTCGACTAAGCAGGCCCCAATGCCCGTTCCCCTAAATACTGCAACCGTGCCACCTTTCTGTTAATCTCGAATGTAGCCAGGATGCAACTAACTGTACATCCTGCTCTGGTCACACTGCCCATGGTCCCCACCTGCTGTGGCCCAGCGTCTGCAAAGGCACAGACGCCGTAAGTCTTCCCCTTGGCAATCCCTCTTTGTAAATCTCTCCCTTTTTGCAATAAGGGAAAGAAGTTCCAGGCCCCAGGGCTTTGTAGACTGGATACTTTGGAGTTGTGCAACACTGCAGCTCTGCCTGGAAGCTGGTTGTCCCTGAATCAAATCCAGTGCATCTCGGGATGGCGCAGAGAGGGAATCTGTTATGGTCACCAGTGCAGTGGCGCCATCTCTGGGTATTTTCCACAAACAGCAGTAGAACTGCTGCCCGCACTTACTCAGGGTCCTGCACGGAGCCTCCCACACAGTGGAACCTCTCAGGCACAGTTTTCCAGTCTTTGGCCATTTTCACCATGGCGCCTGCGTCAAGCACCCCGTAGCCAAAGAGGTGATTAAACTCCAAGCCGACCCCGTTCCTCCGCCACTGATGGACCTCGTCATGAAGCTGGTTCCGTTTGGAGGTGAGCACGGTCAGATGCTGCATGTCTCTCCAGGTCAGACCCAGGCTGGGTACCGGAGGCAGAGTGTTTGAGAGCAAGGGCGGGGGAAGAGGAGAGAGACAGAGGGAGAGAGACACAATGACTAAGGTAGGACATAGACCCCTGGTAAGATGTTGGAACATCTATGAACCCACAAGTCAAGGGAGGATTTCCATGCACTACTGAGAATATAGGTATAGATATATGTCAATTTAAAATATCTTGCCTTTCTTACTTAAATACATTTCAATTGCGATATCTAACACACACTGGAATGGCTAAAATGAAAAAGACTGACAATACCAAGTGTTGGCAAAGATGTGGAGCAACTGGGTACTTTGGTGATGGAAGTGTAAGTTATTGCAGACACTTTGGAAAATGGTTTGGCTCTATCTTCAAATGTTGCCCATGTGCTTAAGCTATGGCCCAGAAGTTCCATTTTTAGGTACGTATCCAACAAAAATGTGTGTATATATTCACCAGACATATACGTATTGGAATGTTCATAGGCCTAAACTATGAAGTCCTCAAATGCCCATCCACAGTAAAGTGAATAAACCAATTGAGGTGTGTTTATAGGAGGTGGAACACTGCACTGCAATGAGAATGAACTCCAGCTACTCAGAATAACAGGGAGCTCACAATTGTGTGAATCTCACAATAAGAATTCTGACCCAAAGAAGCCAGACACGGAGGAGAACACAGAGTATGGTTCCATTTGTTTAAAGTATAAAAACAGGCACAATGAATCTGTGCTGTCAGAAGCCAGGTTAGTGGTTGGTCTTGGGGTGGCAGTGCCTGTAAGGGACACAGGGGGCTGCTGGGTGCTGACAGAGTTCTGTTTCTTGATCTGGGTGTTGGCTATGCAGGAGTGTTCCATCTGGGGACATGAAGCTGTCAGTTCTTCAAGGGCAGAGACAACAGCTTCAGCGTATTTGTCTCCCAGTGCCCAGGACAGCCCTCAGCATACTCTTTGTTCAGCAAATAGACAAGTTTGCTTGCGGACTTGTCTTTGGAAATTAATGTCTAGTAGTCTGTGCTATTGACATTAGTGTCAATGTCTGTGCTTTTCAAAGTGTAGGTCATGACCCGTTTGTGGGCTAGGAGGTCAACTGATTGCACAGGCTATGTATCTGGGCTGCACAGTAAAACTGTCTGGTGGGAACATTTAAAACTCCACTGCTCAGGCCACATCTCAGACTATTTAAATCAGAAGCTCTAGGAGTGGGACCCAGGCTTTGGAAATTGTTAACACTTCCCAGGTCATTCCAGTAGACAGCTGAGAACCAGAGATTTAATGGATGGGGCTATCACAAGTGGAATAGAACAGAAAAGAATAACAGTGTGCATGTAATATGGGAAACTCTGTGTGTGTGTGTGTGTTTGCACACACTCGCGTGTGGTATTGTAGTATGTGTTTGGGTTGCAATGCAAAATTAATTTCTCACTGAGAGTCACGGTCACAAAAGTTGGAAAACCCTGCACTACGGTTCTCCCTAGACTCAAATGATTCAAAGAACACCGTCACTCATTTGATAAAATCTCAACACAAGCAGCATTCATTGGTTCAGAGCTTCAAAACAGAGTCAAAAGATGATAACGATTCATATGCTCTTGAAATGCAGACCTTTAAGTTCTTTTCCCATTTAGGTTTGTACATAATATTGAGGAGAAGGAAGTCCAGGAAGACCTTCAGCTTTTAAAGAGAAAGTTTCAAGGAAGGTCAATGCTTATTTGAGAAATTTAAGAACATATCTTGGACATATGGTCCCCTGGACATATGGACTAGGTGAACAGTGTGAAATTTCCTGAAGTTGATTATGGCCGAAAGCTCATTGTTTTGCTGGAAGAGGATTCTGAGTTCATTTAACTCAAAAGTGTCGATAAACGAGGATTTGGTGACCTCAAGGTGATCCAAGGGCTGGCTGGTAGGTGGAGCATCCCTCATCTTTGCTAGGGGTTCTGCTGCAAAAATGAGCCATGCTTCTAACCCCACTAGACGTTTCTCCACGGATTTATTCTCATCGGGTCCATAAGAGAGAAAGAATGTGCTAGAACAAGGATGTTCTACTTTTAAAATAAATCAGAGCGTGCTCCATACTCCAATGTCACTGAATTTGTGACACCATTTGAACAACCATTTGCTTATGTCTGAAAAGTAAAACAGAGTCCCTCTTATTTCCTCATTCTGAGCAACTTCTGAATTGACCGAAGATACTATTGTGTAAAATAATTATTTCATCAACGTGCTTTAGGCTTTAATCCTACCATAGCAGCTCAAGGATTGTATTAAATTAAATAATAAATATTTTTATTATTTAATATTAATATTAAATAATAAAAATAAATTTACAGAACATCTACAATATAAAAGTCACTGTGTTCAGTGCTACAGGACAAGGAACATGACATTTTCTCAAATATTTTATATAATAGCTGGGAAAGTAAGACAGATATATGGAAAGGTATCACGTCCAGGCTCTGCACTAGTTCCGGGCAGGTCGTAGGAAGGTCCCTGCCCTCTCAGAGCCTACAGCCCGGGGGACAGACAGACAACTCAATATTTTAAAATGCCAGGGGAGCCAACAGTGGAACCCTGAGTTATCCCAGCCAGGGAGTCTCACAGACTGTGGTCCTGCATCAGAACCTCATGGGGACTCGTGACAGATATGGATTCTTGGCCTCAACCTCAGGTCTCTGGAATCGGCCTCCTGGAGGCTGTGGGCCTGAGGATGTGCACTCAAGACAAAGCGCAGGTGATGCTTCTGCACACGGGGTTTGAGAACACGGGTCTGAGATGGCGGTTCACAACCTTGTCTGCACATGTGAACCAACGTGAACACAATGACGAAGTCAGACAGGACCCAGAGATGCTGATCCCACGGGCTGTCCAAGCATCTGCCGAAGGCTCCAGCAAACCTGCTTGGGGCGGGGGTGGGGGGTGGTTCTTAACTTCCCGGCGGCACTGGGGGTGCTTGTTACAACTGCAGCTTCTGGAGATTCTGAGTCTGTGGACCTGGCGTGGGCTTGGACATCTGTTCTTAGCAAGCACTCCAGGGATTCTGATCATCAGCAGCAAATCTGAGAAACTCTGGTCCAGGGGGTCAGGGGGTCAGCAAGGGTCTCTCAGGAAGTGATATTTTTAGCTAAGGTCAAAGGGATGAGTGGGAGTGACTGAGTAAACACAGGGAAGGGGAGTTCCTAGGGAGAGAAGGTTCTGGAAGGAAGGATCTAGAGGCGGGAGAAGACACATATCAGCACAGGAGGTTGGGAGCCCTGTATGAGTCAGGGAGGTAGAGCCAGGAACAGAGGCGGAGAGGATGACACAGTAGAATGTAGGGACTTTATCTTAGTGACAGACAGGAAGGGCAGAGAGACCCGTGATCCGATCTCCAGAAACATCACCAGGGAGGAGGAATCAAGACGTGGGACTGGAAAGAGGATGTTGCAGGAACCTGGCCCACGAACAAGTGACCATGAGGAACGAGCCGCGAGCTGTAACAAGGCCATGTACGAGGAACCCCCGGTGAACTGTCAGTGAAAATGGTGACACCTGTGCAGCTGCAGGGCACCTATTGGCTGGGTCCAATCGCTCATAGGACGCTGTGATGTTCCAGGGTAAACGTTCAGCTGTCAGCAGACTGGTCCTAGGCTACTTGGGATGGGCCATCTGCCTCTCGGTTCAGAGAAAACATCTCCGGAGGTCAAAGCCAAACCCAGGGCTTCTAGATAAGATGTGAGGACAGGCCAGGGCTCCAAGGAGAGAGGTCACTCAGAGCCTGGCCAAGGTGGCAGCCGTCTTGAGCAAGAGAGTGTGGGATCTTGGAAAAACCAGTGTGAAGCCCAGGGAGAGACTGACCCGCATGGCTGGAAGAGGAATCTTGCACCAGGGAGACCTCGGGATGGGCTGTTTCCTAAGCCTCTAAAGCTGGTCCTGGCAAGTGAGTTTTTGCCTGTGAATGATCCCTAGAACCATATCTCCTACTGAGCCCTGCACTTACGGTTGATGTACTAACTTCCCACTGGTGCAAAATAGTGCCCTTTTTTTCTTTTTTTTTTTTGAGTTCCTTATTTGTGAGGATTACCCCTGAAAGACCATTGTTTTTCAGAGTTCTTCTATTTATGGTATCAAATTCTCTGGATTCCAATTCACATTCTCCTCCTGATAATCAAGACAGCAAAGGGAATTTAAGGAGAGAACAGCTACAAAACTACATTTCCCATCCTCCCTTGCAGTCTGGGGTGGCCATGTGACAGTTCTGGCCAATAAGAAATAAGTCCCTGAGTGATTTTTCGAAAAATTTTTAAACAGAGATCACTCAGCTGGTGGATTTCTTTTTTCCCTTTGCTTTTCCCCTCTTCCTGCCTGACATGTAAACATGATGGCTGGAGCTCCCGTGGCATCTAGATAACATGAAGGTGTAGAAGAACAGAAATCTAGAGACAGAGTCCCTGATTCTTGGTGGCCACCCTGCACTTGCCGGGGCTCCTCATCTCTGTATTATCTTCTGCATGACAGAAAAATAAACTCCTTCATAAGAAACTTATTAAATAAAATTAATATTCTATTTAAAATATATTGTTACTATGCTATTAAAAAAAAAGGAAAAGAAAAGAAAAATAAATTCCTGTCTCAGTTTAGCTGTTGTTTTTGGATTTCCTGTTTTCTGTCTAATACGGGCACCTAGTCAGAGGCAGAGTGCGATGTTCATATTCCGCAAACAGCACCTGAGTGCTAGGTTCATAGAGCCCTTGCCGTACTCCTGGATGCCACACACTCCAGGCCACAGACCAGCATGGGGCTGGCTGCTCTTGCAGTCCCTGAAAAAGGCGTTGAAAAGACAGATTCCTGGGCCATTCATCCCTAAGGATGTGATTCAGTGACTTTCGGCTGAGTCTTGGGAATCTATCATTTTCAAAACTCCCCAGTGCTCAACTTCACTAGTTATCAGGGAAATAAAAATTAAAACTACAGTGCAATTCCACAGAATGCCCACAAGAATGGCTAAAGTGTAGAAGACAGATAATAGCAAATGTTGGCAAGGATGTGGAACAGCTGTAACTCTCATACACTGCTGGAGGGAGTGTCAGCAAGTGCACCAACTCTGGAAAACTGCTAGACCTGCACCTGTGTATACCCCATGACCCAGCTTTTTGACTCCCTAATATACATCAAACAGAAATGCGTCCACATCTTCACCAAAAGACATGTACAAGAATGCTCACAGCAATGCTACTCACAATAGCCCCAGTGTGGAAACAACCCAAGTATCCACTTATACAATGGAGTAATATTCAACAACAAGGATGGACAACCTATAAGCGCACGCAGCAGCATGGAGGAATCTCTCAGACATAATCCTGAGCCGAAAAGCACATACTGAGACTTAGGTAATGGTCTGTTTCCTGACTTGGGTGCTGGTTACACGGATCTGTTAACTTTACAAGAAGTCTTTGAGCTGTACCTAATATTTGTGCACTTTTCTCTGCATCTAGTAGACTTTGATAGAGCTCACATGAAAAAATCCATCCCTTGGAAGGTCACTTTTGGAAACACTGTTCTAGTCCAGTATATGGGCCGCTTTACTACGGATGGTTCTCCTGGGTCACAAGTTTGCCTCTTTTAACATCTACCCCTCAAACCCAGCGCAGCCCTCTTGAACCACCCAGAAAGCCTGGGGTCATGGAGAGAACCCCAAATATTTGAAGGCAGCAGTAACTCCCCACTAAAGAAATTCTTCGGAATTTCTCTAATATTGGTCTCACTGGGAAATGTGAGCAATGTTCCCAACAACTCAGAAAGGCATTTTCAAGCATTTGGCAGAAAAGCATTTTATGAGATTAAACAACAAGGTGATGACTGGTCAGAACAGAGGCGTGGTTTCCCTTTGTCCCCTGGAGCCATGGGGGTGGTCATTCTCCCTCTTCCGTAGTCCGGATGGGAATTCATTTAGACAGGATAATTTATTTACTGTATTCAAGTTGCTTTGGAAAAGCTTTCTTATTGGACCTCTGGGTGGGAAACAGCCCTCGACTGCTGCCACATATGTCACCAGGGACTCCCAGCTGCCTCATGTGAAGATAAAGAGAGTTGAGCTGTAGGAGATGAGCTGTGGGAAGTGTTCGTGGAGAGTCTTTCCCTCCTCCGCCCTCCGGGCTATCTCCTGGGGCTATTTCATGCTGAGCAGTGGTTTCAGCTGCTGGCTGTTGGAGCCTTTTGGCCCACAGAGAAGCCTTGGCGTTTACTTTCCCAGGTGGGGCTCTTAGCCAACGGCCAAACAGTACAAGAATATGGCAGCCCAGCTCCCTTGCTTTGATGTGGAACAAACTCTGAGGCATAATTTACCCTCCAGAGCTCTCCCTGGGATCAGGCTGAGGCCAGACTTCTGAAATCGCATCCTTGCTCAGCTTCTTCCCCAGCCCGAACCTGCTTCCTCTCCTCCCCAGTGGTTTCTGCCGGGATCCCTCTCTTAATAAATCACTTGCATCAAATCTAATCTCAGGGTGTGTTTCCAACTCAGGTGATTGGTGTTCTGAGGAATTTTTGAGGACTGGCTCCCAAGACGGGCTTGAACCCGCTACTGCCAGGTATCATTTTTTCCCTCTTTATGGCAATAGACAGCACTCAATTCATGACCATTGCTCCAAAACAAAGTGTGCCTAAGTGGTGATTGCATTCTTTTCTGTAAGGAAATCTGCAAGCATGCTAAAGAATGGGGAATAATTGGTGCAGAGCCCATGCATCTGTTTAAAGTTCCAGCAGCCTGCTCCATTACTTTGATGTATGTAAGGGGTCACTTTGTAGGCATATAGGCCTGGGAAAGTGACTTTTTGCTTGCCAGAATCTAAGGAGACTTTGAGTCAAGTTCTGCCCTCTTAGATTTAAGAGGAGACCAGGAAGCCCTTCTTGTTCCCTGTCCTCTGCAAGGCTCTGTGGCAGGCAGCAGCCTCCCTCTGCTTGTCTGCTCCCAGCTGGAGTGAGCGAGGCCAGCTCAGACTCCAGGACCCAACAGGCCCTGAGAGGAACAGCTTCATCCTCAGGAAATGCACATAATACGTGAGTAAGTTTTGGTCTCTGTGCTTAATAGGAAGGCTTTGACCAGTGTCCATCTCTTCTTTCCTAAAATTTCCAACTGACTTTTGTTAAAAGAATCAAAGCTTGGCCTGGTCCAAAAGAGAAGTCACTCCCAATTTGGGGCCTTATCTGTAAAAGGAGGATAATGAAGTCTTTTCTGTTTAAAGGCAGAGGGGTTGGACTAGATAATCTTTTGATGTCCTTTCCTATTCTAGGAATCAGCTCTTACCTCCTTTGCAAGTCAAAAAATGCACTGCATATGTGGAGAGTCAAGCAGGGCTGCCTGAAGATTGTTGCTAGAAGCTCCGGTTGCCTAGCAATGGCTGACAGGGATGGGAACTCAACTTCCCTTCCCCAGGAGCCTGAATTCAACTTCTTATAAGTTGCTGGTTCTGTATTCTTGGATAATTCCCTGCCTAGCGGGCATTTGCACTTACACCACATGGGTGGTGCCTGAAGCCACAAGTTCATTGTTCAAACCCAAGGCCAGCCTCTGGTTTGCACTGAGAGAAGACAGAGGAGTGGGTGGGCAGGGACCTCTGCTGACGCTCAAATCCAAGGTGGGTCCAGCTGTACTGACCTGTGGCCTCTGCGGAGGTGGTGAGAACAGAGGGGATGGTCTCCCCTCTCTGGTAGCTGGATGGTTTCCCAGCAAAGCCCATTTCTAGGCCTACGTTGTGTGACTTCGCCCACCTTGTCTCAGTGTTAAAATGAGTTCAGCCTTATAAGTTAACAAATCTGGAGCGAGAGCATCCTGTTTAACACATGTCTGAAAACCTTGCTGGATACCCGGCTTGGCAATGGTTTTCCTTCATGTAGCTGTTTGGGAGTATTATTAGAGTAAAACAGCCACGGGATCCATAGAAGATAAAAGGGTGTTTTCACCAAGAAAACATTGATGTGCCCCTATGTGTGGTTGGATGTTCAACTCTTGTGCTCTCTCAGGGATGTAGTTTTGTGGTGTGTGTGTGAGTGTGTGTGTGTATTATTTAGCAATGCCCACCAGAGTTCATTGGCCCTGACTATTTACTGACTCTCACACCCACTTTTGCCTCTGTGGACACCTAGGTGGGGAGACATGTCTCAGTCCACCCTGCAGAACCGGCCCTTGGTCCCGAGATGGAAACATACTTAGCCTCTAAAGCCAGTGCAAACACTCCAGCTGCCTCGGGAGCAGCTGCGGATGTCCCAGAATGCCTCAGGGTGCAGTTGCCGTACAAATCTGTGGTTGCCTGGAGGGGAAGATAGTGAGTAATGAGTGAGTCACACTGCTTTAAACCCAAAACGACATGGAGCAGAGGATTTTCTATTTCTTTTACTTAAACTCTGCCTTGTTCTGAAGAAGATTAAGATGAAGGTAAGGATAAGTTTAGCACCCATGCATCTATTCTGCCATGCATTTTATCTGAGTTTCCCAGTAGCCTGTGCAAAAAGGGAAACACAATCAGTTATAGTTACAGTGTCCACAAGATAAAAGCAAGTCAATTGTTCAGAGAAGCGTATCTGCAGCTATTCTAGAGACCAGAGAGACATTTATCTTCTGGCTCCTAAAAGGAAACATCATAGGTGGAAAGTGACAAGCCAATATCACCACCATAGTCAAAGCAATGGTGAGTTTTGTTGCATTGGGATTGGCTTGGAAAGCTCAGGGCCAGTCCATCAGCAATTTCCTTTCCCTTCAGGAAAAAGGGTGGCATTCCCAAAGAGGAAAGACAAAACAGGCTCAGCCACAGTTTGCCTAGAGGGACAGGCCATTAAAGAGAAGTGTTACATTCTCTACATCTAAAATCCACGGAGAGAGTCTGGAACACCCTGAGCGACACCTCTGATACATGAGTGATCACCCCACGGGAGGCTGATCAACTGAGTTTTAAAGGATTTTACAAAGAGAGAGTCCCCATTTGCAGTGTTTGCGAGAGCCAGGGTTTTCATTAAGATCATTTATAAGCCACGAGAATACTCCTTCCTCCTGTTTGTCTGTAGGCTCCTCAAGTGGGCCTATTATTTGGGGGGACAAAGTACCAGGGGGGTTTAAAAGCATCTACTTGTGGAAAATGACAATATTCAAAGAGAACTCAAGGCCCCTCCCCAGCCATAGTAGAAAGAGAGTCATAGACAGGTGTTGAGGACAAAGTGACACCATTGGGAGGCCCTTGGGGCAGGGAGGGGAGCTTCTTCACTTGTCCCTTTCAGCTTGTAGGATGAGAGAGGCGAAACCTCCTTCTGCTTGGGAGGAGCTGACATGATCTCCATCCTCCCCAAGACCAGGGGGAGCCCCAGGCTCATGGAGGGAGTCAGGCTAAGGTCTGTGTCTCCTGTAGGTAAAGGGCTTCTCCTGGGTCATGTGAGAGCCTGGCCAGCTGGTCAGGTGGAGCCCAGGCAGGCACTTGGGACTGCAGGAGTAGCTGGTATTGGTGACTGTGTTCCTCCCAACCCCAGAGGAGGCAGTGGCCGGGCAGGATGTATCTCAGCAGGACTCCTGAACCAACCACTAAATTCCAGGCTTGGAAGCCTGAGGAAAGGCCCCTGTGTGAGTGAAATACCCAGAGAGAGGAAGAGATCCCAGAATGCTCATTATGCTTTACAGACGTATATTTCTAGGGGCCTTGGAAAATTCACTATTAAACCTCGGTGCCCAGGAAGGAAGAGTTGCTCAAAGTGCAGTAAATAAGTTTGTGATTCTTAACCTTTTTGTTTTCTCAATCATGGACCCATTTTAAAATACGATGGAACACATTACTCTTCCTTTGAGAAAACACACATGTGCCCAATTTGGGGGGTTTTATGGACCCAGAAAAGTCCGTCCATGGATGCTATTTTTAAATTACTGTAATAAATGGACGAGCTCTTGGCTCAGATGGGTGCAGGTGTGATGCCCCAGTTCTTAATATTAGTTATCCTTATAAGTGACGTGCTGGGGGCAAACCAGGGTTCATCATTATTTGTAAGCCAAAACAATGAACAAGAAAATCGATGGTACATGAGCGGGAAGGAGGTCATCACGTTCTTGTTTATCGTAGGTCTCTGCCTTGATAAGAAGGCATCATCAGCCTGGAAGAAGGTGGATCTCCCCCGGGGATAGGCCCTGACTCTTTGAGGGAAGGGGGGTGGGGAGCTCCTCCTCCCATGACGTCACTGTGTCTGCGCATGACGTCAGGAGTGTCCACCCACCCGGCCTCGCACTCACCACTCCGGCCTCGGGGTTGCGCTTGCGCCCGTTGCTGAAGGTGGAGGCCAGGGTGGAGGAGCAGCTCTCATCGTACAGGGCGGTCCTGCCGTCGTTGATGGCCGAGTTGATGGAGATGGTCCACATGCTCGAGGCGTAGCCGTCGCAGTTGCAGTCGTCGTAGCTGCCGCCGTCCCCTGAGGCCCACACGTAGATGCTGCCTTTGCCCCCTCGGCCCTGGGATGGGGGGGCGACAGGGAGAGATGCGCGGGCTACAGGGGGTCCCGCCGGGGCTGGGGTCGGGGTCCGGGTGGGGAACTGGGCTTCTTCAGCAGCTGAGCGCAAGGACTGGCTTCCTTTCTATCTGCCCTTGAAAACCACTATCCTTCTGGCCGAGCACCGTGAGAATTTTTCTTTTCAGGAAGGATTCAATAGAAAAGTCATCCGAATTTACAATTTAAGCTGGGGATAACAAAGTGAGAAAAACTGGAAAAATCTCCTTAAAACTGACAAATGAACTGCTTTTAAACATAGTACATTCTCATGGTAAAAAGTCAAAGTATATGGAAAGGAAAATGAAAAAAAAATCCTCCCGCATGTAATTTTTATATATTCTTTCAGGCATTTTTCAGCAAAAATGCAAATGTACTTGTATATTTATATCAATACTTAGCTAAATAAGATATAAAAGATATTTATAGCTTCTATTTTATATATTATATATATTTCATATAAGTTTACATATATATGTAGATATTGTAAGTATAATATACACATTTTACTTACAGATTATATATATTTTGGGATGTGTGTGTGTATATAATACACATTTTTTTTTACTCAGTTGGATCATACTAGAATTCTTTTAAGCAAAATATTATATATTGTACCTGTGTAAGGGAACACCAAATATATAAATATAAGAAGAAAGTCTAATATGATCAAGTAAAACATACGGCAAAAATAATTTTAAACATAATGATGTGCACAGTGATTACTACCATATGCTAATTAGTTATAACCAGCAAGCTTAGTTGTAGGACCTACAGTTTGCATTGCTTTTCTGTTAAACCACTTTCTTAGTGCTTCTGTTTTTCTTTTCCTGTTCTCTGCCTTCTAGGAGAATTCTCTCTGCCTCCACAACCTGGAGTGGCCATTCCTTCCGGCTTCCTATCTTCTGACCCCAGGGGCAGGAGGGCCAGGCTACCCTGCTTTGCCCCGCAGGCTGGGTGGGCGGTGATGAGGGCAGGGATGCCGTGTGGCAGGTGAGTAGTAGGTGTCCAGCCTGGCCAGGACTCTGGGTAACCCTCTAGGGCAAGGACAAAAGTAGAAATCATGGCAGAGAAAGTCTGTCCCTGCGCAGCCACCAGCGGTCCTCGGTCCTAACTCAGTGGTTTAAGGGCGGCGACACCAGAGGAGAGAGGATGATTGGGTCACCGCCAAAGTCTCTCTGCCTCCTGACAATGAGAAGTGACATTCTGATTGCTTCTAACAGGACTTGGAGTTAATTAGCCTGTGACTGACTGAGTCAATACATCAACAAAGGTTGATTCAGCCACTAGCTGAGAACTGTCTTCAGCACCTTGATATATCTGTCCTGGAAAACTCTATCCAAACGAGCAACTGCTCTCAGAAACCAGGACACAGAGGGAAACAAACGTATCATCCTTACGGCTGGTGCAGGGGATCACCCTCTCAAGCTGACTCAGATTTGGGCTCAGTGTCGGGGAATGGCACCCTTGGAAAGCGAAACAGACATGAATCAGGGTAAATGGGTGAGGCTGCCACCTGAGGAAACTTCCTCTGAACCAGCCCAGAGGTGGGCTGCTAGTGAGACAAGCAACCTCCGCTAAAAGGAAACCAGTGCTAAAAGTGTTCTCAGTTTGGTGTAGGGAGAAGGATCGTGACTCTAACTTCTCCGGCTTTCTCTGTATTCATGCCCCCTTTACTGTATGATTTGCAGCCCTGCCCATCAAGAGGAGAGGTCCGTTTCCCACTGCTTGAATCGGGGCTGGCCTCCTCTCTTGCTTCGGCAAACAGGATGTGGTGGGAAGTGGTGCTGTGCCGGTTCCAAGCATTGGTTTCAAGGAGCCCTACCCACTTCCGCTCTCCCTCAGAGCACCATGGGAACCAACCTGAGTTAGCCGGCTGGTTGATGACCGACAGTCCAGTCAGGTTCACTGTCACAGCCAACAGCTGCCAGACAGGGGAGGTTACCTCAGACCAGAAAGTCTGTAGCTCACCCCGCAGCTGACCACAGATGCATGAGTGAGGCCACCTGAGATTAGCCAAGGATGGCCCAGGTCGGCAGACCTGTAGACCCATGATCAGACTTAAATGGTTGTTATTTTAAACTACTGAGTTTTGGGGAAGTTGTTATGCGGCTTTGCTCACTGATACACAGAGAATAACTATCAGCATGTTTCTGAAGAGTGAGCGGCAAACATTAGTTTTGTTTTGGATGTAAGACTTGCCCACAAGAATACTTTGATTGCTAGGAATATTAGACTTCATTTTCCTAAGATGTGTGTGTGTGTGTGTGTGTGTGTGTGTGTGTGTGTGTGTGTGTTTACGTGAGGCAGTAATAATTATATTCTTGCTTCTAATGATTGGGTATCAGCACCAAATAGTCCCTGGCTTCTGGGGAAGATGGGCCACTGAGGAGCAGACCCTAGTTCTGAGGGCAGGTGAGTGGGGAGGGGCATCTATAAGAGGCTGAGAGCCGGCTGTGGAATGGGCCTCCTATCAGCATGCCACACTTTCCTGTTGAAATGACACCCCAAGATCCACTTCTGCCCCCCAGCTTCACCTGAACAGCAGCTGGGCTGAAACCAAGATAGAACAACTGCGACCCACATTCAAGCAATCATCCACTGGAGGGTGTGAGAGATGATAAATAATCGCAGCAAGCACTTCTGCAGCACTTACTGTGTGCCAGGGACCGCTCTGAGCACTTTACATAGTAACTCACTGCATCCTCACAGCAATCCAGCAGCACAATTCATACCAGCCACACGAAGGATATAATACTTAGGTAGAAATTCAACAAACTAAAAAAAAAACAAATAGGACTTTGAAATTCTGTGGAGGGACACAGGTGGAAAGACACATCAACACTGTCATGTTCTTGGATAGAAAGGCAGCATCACAGAGATGTCGGTTTTCCCCAAGTTAACTTACAAATTTAACTTGATCCCGACAGATACACTGCATTGATCAAGATACTGCCATGCTGGGCAGTTCAACAGAGGGAATTTTATCCAGGGAGCAAGTGGTAAAGAAGAGCAAAACCCCAAACGGGGTGTGGAAGGGTCACCCACAGATGAGGGGGTAGATGGCCCAGAGCCTGCACTGCGCAGGGCTTCCTGCTGGGGGTTTCCCGCCCTTACTCTGTAACACATGCTCAGTGGAGACTGGTGGGCACACTTGCCCTCCATGTTATTCTGGTTGACGATGGAATTGCCTTCTCTGCCTCTCCTGCCACTCCTGCTTTTTTTTTTTTGGTCAAGTGTATTTATATGTGGTGCAATTCCACTTTGAATTCTGTCTTTGTATTAGTCTTCTGGAGTATAGTGGGATTAATGTCTCTCAAAAGTTTTCAAAAAAAGAGAATTTTTCGCCAAGGCACTATTGGCAGTATTTAACCACCGATGTTGTCAACCAGAGGTGATTTTGTGCCCCAGGGGGCATTTGGCGCCGTTGGAGACATTTTTGGTGGTCACAACCAGCATCTATTGGGTAGATGTGTGTGGTGTATGTATTATTAGCATCCAGTGGGTGGAGGCCAGGGATGCTACTAAACTTTCATAATGCATAGGGCAGCCCTCTGCCTCCTGTCCCCACCAGCTACCAACTAAGAATTATCTGGCCCAAGTGTCAACAGTGCTGAGGCTGAGTCTTTGCTCTAACCTATTGGCAAAGGGCAGGGAGTTGGAACTTGCCGATTTTAAAAGCATAGCCTAAAGCAGCCTTTCACAGACTCACATTTCTTAAAAGTTCTTGCCGATTTTGTATTTTGCTTATAATATAAAATAATGGCACAAATTGCTTACCATCGGCTATAGTAAAGTTCCAGCTTGAGGCTGGTGTGGTGGCTCTGTGTACCCTCAGCACATCACCTGTCCCAGGAGGTGAAGATCCCACTTTGAGAGACTTGGGGCTAAAGTGAGTCGGTCCCTTCATCCTCCCCAGTGCCTAGTGACCCGGACTAATGACCCCCCTCCCCAGGCTCTGGCCCAGTGGTGGTATCTGCCTGCAGACACTGGTGAGGACAGCCTGATAAAGTTTGTATTTCCTAAACACTCAATGACACTCATTTTTATTTTCCAGTCACTTTGACATCTTAATACAACACTGACATACTTTAAAAAAGTCGTATTTTTATAATGAAAACCATATTCATTGTGGAAGAACTGGAATCTAGAGCATGAAGAAGAAAATAAAAATCCCATGTGATCGCCCATGAACAGAAAATCACTGGTGATATGTTGTGTATTCCTGCCTGTTATATATATAAATGCAAAGTATAAGAACAGGTTTAAGAATGAAATTGGGATCATAAAGTATATCCACCTTTGTGGCCCTGCTTACAATGTATTTCTCACTTACCATTACATTATTAACATTTCCTCACATAATTAAATATTACTCTACGTTATAAGTTTTTATTAGTCTTCTTAAATAGCCATTCCATAATTTATTTACTCTTTTTCTTAGACGTACGTGGAAGGCTGTTTCTAGGTTTTAAAGTGCTGAAATGAACATTATTTTATATATGTCTTTGTATTTCTGTTTATTTCTTCAAGCAGAGTTTTTAAAATAGGGAATTTTGGGTGAAAAGGAATGAATGAAGATTCTTTATCCATAGTGCCATATTATTGCTCTTTATACGGCTTATTAATAATTTATATCTTCACCAGCAGTGCACAAGTACTCCACATCCAGCCTATCTGGGTCAAGATTTAGAATCATTAAAAAAATAGTTTTTCCAGCTTGGTAGACAAAATTGGTACCTCATTGTTTTGAGTTATATATTTTTTTCCACTATCAGTTGAGCTTATCTTTTTATACCTTTACTGCTCATTAGTATTCTTGCTTTATGAATAAGCACTAAGCCCCCAAAGATAATGTCCTGTACCTATTTTTTCTTTCATGATATCCTTTTTATTGATTTGTTAGAGCTCTTTCTATATTAAAGACCTTAACCAAGTTTTTGTCATCTATATTGCATATATATATTTACCCACTTTTTTCTTTTGTATTTTTGCATTTTGACTTGCAGAAAAATTTCCACTTTATTACTTATGTCTATTATTTTTTACAAATATATATTTAAATACCATATTAAACTATGTATTGATTTACAAGCACTGCTTTTCTGTACTCACAGTTCATGGAACAATTTTATTCAACCTATTCACAAACACATTTGACATTTGTGTGTTTGTCCTCACAAGATCACTGGTCACCCAGCAGTTTTTCTGGGCTCATTGTAGTAGCTGTTGGTGCTGATTGTCAAATATTCCTAGCTGCCCACTGTCTAGGCCCATGATAATGCCCCCTCGTGCTTGGGTGGGGTTTATAAGCTGTTTTAATCTGTGAGCTGTGAGTGGGAGTGACAGATACATGGTATCATTCCTTGGCTGAACCATTTACCGGTCAGTCAGCTGTGCAGAGCTCTTTCTTTCCCTCTGCACAGTGAGTAGCAATGTTCCAGGTGTCGGCTCTGATCCCCAGGAGACTGTGGTGAGCAGAGCCTTCTACTGACCATGATGGCTGAGCAGCTGATTGAGAAATAAACCTTTGTGCTTTCAAGCCCCTGAGCTTTGGGGGCTGTTTGTTACTGCAGCACAATGTAGCCTCTCCTGACTGATAAAGTTCGTCACGTTTGGTTCCATTTAGTTTATATAGATCTAACATTAAAAAAAAGATACAGCATTAAAAAAAGCTCTCTCTTTTTAATATAGTCCCTGAAATATATATATTCAGGGAATATAATATAGTCCCTGAAAATTTTATCCCAAGCCATAAGTAGCCATTTGTATAATATTAGAACAGTTGCTGTTTTCACTTTTCTCTAAATGTATATTCTGACTCTTGACAACTTAACCACCTACTGAATTGCTTTTTGCTTTTTTAGTGTGAATAAAAACCTTTGAATTTGAAAAGCGTCACGAAAAGTAGAGTGAATAGTATAATGAATCTCCCTGTATCCATTGATCAGCTTTAACAATGACCAGCGTTGTAGAAATTTTGAAAGGTTTTGTGAGTAATATTTATTACTCTTTTTTGGGGGGTAAATATTTCCTCTTTTACGTGTAGAAAGTCCCTCTCTGGCACAGTATCAGTGACTGCATTATATTTCTGTGTAGCTGTTTTATGTTTTCATTCTTTATTCGCTTCTTTTCTGTACTTGGAATGTTGGGGGTAGCAGTGAAGTCACACAGAGCCTTAAACAAGGGTGACAGATGAGTGGACCCCTCCTGGGAGCGGGGGCTCACTCTCAGAGAACTGTTGGTCACGCCTACAGGGAGAAGCAGTGGGTCCCAATTTATGCCCCCTCAAAAACAGATGCTGAGAGCAGGACTTGGGGGGCGATCTCAGGAGACACAAGTGAGCATGAGATGGGGATAGGGGTGGGGGGAGGGAGAAGGGCCAACCAAGTGTGAACCGATGAGGAGCCTCGTCCCAGCCTCTGGAGACCCCTGAGAACCTGCCCCCAGGACAGCGCGCCGTCGGCCGCCCCACAGTCCGGGCTGCGCAGCCTGGGACTGGGAGCGCCTCCCGTGGGGTCGGCAGGTCCTCAGGCAGAGGCGCAGGGAGAGGCGGCTGGTGACGCGCAGGAAGCCGCCCCCGGGCCAGGGGACTGCAGCATCTGCCTCGCACCCCCGTGGGTTCCACGGAATTCAGCAGGAGTGGGTGGGGTGTCAGATCCCCAAGAAAGCCGAATGGAGGGTGGCACTACGTAGCCTCTGCTTAAATCCTTCACTTGAGCCCGGGTTTCACCACACCTGCAGTTGCCCCGACTTGTCCTGCCGTGTACCCACCTTGGAGGTAAGGCTCCTGTACCATCCTGTCTCTTTCTAGCAGGATCCAAACACGCCGTGATGAACCTTTCTGATGTCACAGGTGTTGTTGAAGGCTTAAGTCCACATCAGTCCCTTAACCTGGTGGTTGGGTTTCTCCCTGGGCGCAGATGGGTCGCCACCATCAAGAAGGCTTAAAGGTGAGTGGCCACTGCCTCGGTTGGCCCAGGATTGGGTAGTTCCTGGGAAGTGGGGCTCTCAGCGCAAAACCTGGGAAAGTCCCGAGCAACCAGGACGGTTGACCACCCCACCTGGGGCTGGCCAACTCTTAGGAAGGGTCACCAGAAACCCGCCAGTTTTTCCTCCCGTTTCTCCTTCTCAGAGATGAAAGGAGGGACTGTAACTGAGAGAGGCATCTCAGAGGCCGAATCGCAGGTTCCAAGCAGCGGCATCCCCTGTGCAGTTGGGAACCTTCGTTTGGTTTCAGAGCATCAATCAGGGCTCCTGGAGGAGTCCTGGGAGCTTCTTGGCAGGAGGCATCGTTGCCGCCAGAGGCCCCGGCACTTGTGCCACCGTGTCAGGCCCACTGGTCTGATTAAATTTCAGCAGGGCACCAGGCTCCTCCTTGCCCGTCCTGATTAATCTCTGTCTCCTTGGGCAGCCTCCCCCACCCGCCCCCCTTCCTGGATGGTGGCCTTTGAGCCAGTCTTGCAAGTGACCCCTAGTACAATATATTCCAGCTCCAAGATCTGGGATCTGTGTTTGAGCCCTTTGCAACCTCCCATCCCCCGCCCAGGAAATAAACTATCAATGCCCTCTCTCATCCGTGCCTCAGAGGATTTTCTGTTCCCTTGTCTTTAAATATTCCTAAGATGTTCCCTCTGGTAGCAACCCTGAGGTGTGATTAATAAGAGGTTGGGGTGTAGTCATCAGAGCCAGCCAAAAACGTGGCAGAGCTGCCCTGGGTGCATTTCCTTAAGATGTGGAAAGAAGCTCATGAGTCAGCCATCACTCTCAAGACCCTCTAGTGGTCTCTGAATTCCTCTTCTGGTTGTCAGAGTGATGTAAGATGCCGTATCCCATACCAGCTGGGCTCTGCTCTCCATCAGTCTCTCTGTAGGGCTACATCCTTTTCCGACCAGCAAACACATCGCCGTATTGGTCCTTTATTACCCAGAGAGAGATGACTCTGAGTTCAGATTAGGCTTTGCCCAAATTGCACTTGGAGATTGTGGTAGATGGTAGTGGGTGTCGCCCGTATTCCTTCGAGCTTGTGGCTTCTTGTGCGCTGGGGGTTTCCAGATGTCAGCACAGGCGTCTCTTCGTGTAAGGGATTTCTCCCCAGAGGCTGAAGGCTGCCCTGCACACCTCCATCCCGGCTGAAAGTGCTGGGACATTTACACCCCTTGGGAACAACCTGAACCACTGACTTTTCCGCCAGCTCCCGTGCCGCCGGCTGGGATAACTTCAGTGTGTGTGCTGCATGGTTTCCCAGTTTCCCCGTGGGATTAAGCTCCAGTTGACAGTAGTAGCTGACTTGATAACAAATCCTTTAATAGCCCCTTTCTTCCCCACTCACTCCCTTTACCTCCCAAATCAACTACCTGAACTCAACCCTCACCTCAGGGTCTGCTTCTGCGGGATCCTGAACTAAGTCAATTCCAAGATATATCATAATTCAGGGGTCTCTGTCTGTCATCTACTCCCATATGTAATGTGAATCATGTCTTAACTGTAAATTCAACACGTAGACTATAAAGAGGAAAAAATTGAAATAAACAAATGGGGAAAAGGTTTCCTTCTTCTCTTACTTCATGCCAGCTGCTTGCTGTCTCCGTTAAGTATTTATTGAGAAAATTTAGGAGATGCAAACTCAAATCCCTAAGGAGCCAGCTAGGTGATGTTTATGTGAGAAGCAGATGTCATCCGGTAGGGAGTGGTGGGGTCTGTGGCAGATGGTACATCCCTGGAAAGTTCTCTTATCCTCTGTTTCCTCTTCCTCTCCCCTTTTATCATTACAGCGTTGGTCAAACAAAACCTATCTGCAAGATGCTAAAATTCAAAGACAAGCATAAGAATTTCTTTAGTGTAACAGGTAATTATCTGACTCCTTTGTTCAGGTGGAGATCACCTTTCAGGGGTACATTTTCCTTTAGACCTGACCAGTCAGCTGAAATAACTGAGAGGAAGTCTTTTTTGCTCATGTATAATACCCCATTGCTCACACAATTCTATAACACTGTCCAAAAAATTTCACCTTGAAATAAGGAAAGAATCCTTCCTACAGCTTGGGGGAAGGTCAAATGAGAAACTGTATTTTTCACCATACTCCACTTTGTAAAATATTTACATGCTGTCAGCTGAAGATAAGTCATAACAAATTATTCTCCTAAGTTCTGGCGTACTTGGCATGCTTTGCAGAACAATCATACTTGAAAGAGCCTTTTTAGTTGCAGCAGGGGACGCTACAGATGGAAAGAGAGAAGTACCCTGCCTTGAAATGTGATGGAGCCGTTCAGAAGCTCGTGGAGAGTGACAGGACTCGCCCGGGGATGTACTGCACTGAGCCCATCTGCACTGTCAACTCTGACAGAGGCCAGATGTCACCTACTCTCTGACTCTCTTTTGGCCTCAGGTGTCAAAAAATGCTTCTCAGTGAAAATCCGTGTCTGATGGGGAAGGGGGGCATCTGCCAGGTGTTCACCTGGGTAATGTGCTGTCACTGTCACCTGGTTCCGGGCCTGGATGTGCAATCGTCTCTCTCCAGCCACACCATGAACAATGCAATAAGGAAATAGCTGTCTGTATGTCAGAAGTCTCACCCTATAAACTCCTAAGGGTCTGGGCACTGAAATGGGGCAGCAGCACTACCTCCTGACCCTTCCCCGCCATCCTATTGGTGACCCCCCCCCGCCCCCCGTAAACGGCACTGTGCCATTCCAACGTCAGGGATCTTTGTCGCTGTCTCAGACGGGCTGAGGGCAGGGACAGCGCATCGCATCAACCTGATGGAAAGTCCAATCCTGGGAAAAGACTAAGACAAAGCGACTGAGTGCCCCGAGGAGACGGTGCCGTGGCACCAATGGCCAGTAATTCGGCCCCTTGCAGGGGCCTGCAAACACACACCAGCCTGGTGATTCAAGTCCCCAGACTTCCAGCTGAGGCCCAGCAATTGTGGAGCAGGGACAGGCTATCCCCACTGTTCCCAACTGAATTCTTGGACCACAGCGTCCACAAGCCCTAGTGAAACACTATGCATTATGCCTCAAAGTTTTGGGGCGGCTGGTTAAGAGTCCCTAACGACCCAGGCAAACACCAGCCGTTTGTGGGGCCTCCCAGGGCCAGCACTTGCATGTCTATCTCACACCTCACAGCGACCCCAGGAGAAATGCACCGTTATCACCATTTTACAGGCAGGAAAACGGAGGCGCAGTGAGGTCAGGTCACTGCGGATAGACACTCAGCCCCTGAACAGCGGACCTGGGACCTGAACCCAGGGAGACTCTGGCCTGGCTGTGGTTTGCAGGGGGACTCTGCCCTGGGATCGCAGAGGCCACCTCCTGCCGCTCCCCACGGGCCGCTCACCCGCACAGTGACCTGCGGCTCCCGGCTGCCTCCCTTTGAGGTGCTGCTTTGGTCCCTGCTCCTTGGCTCTGTCCATTCCCGGACTGACCCCAGGGATGGGCAGCCACGAAAACGCGCGCTGACTCCCCCACGGGAACATCTGGACGCAGCTCCCCTGCTGCGCTCTGAAGACACCCAGTTTGCGCGGAGACCCCGCTCCCAGGGCTGCTCCCAGCCACGTCTGCACGGTGGGGTGCTAGTGCAGCTCCCTGTGGGACTCTCCTTCTCCCCTCCCTTCGCAGGGGCCAGGATAGCGTCGCCCTCCGGAGGGCCCGCGCCCCCTTGCCTTTGTCCTTCACAGGCGCCCCCTCCAATAAGTCTGGACCTCTAACCCAATTTGGGGTCCATTTCTCGAAGGACCTGAGCTAAGGCACAGGGAAACAGCCCCACCTCCACCGCAGCCCTGCCCCTCGCTGCGCTCAATTGGTGTGGCTCCGGACCTCCTGGCGCAGGAACGACCTTACCTTGTTCACACCGTCCGCCATCGCCTGGAGTGTGAGCTCCCGGGGCCCGTCCACCGTCTTCCCGTTGTCGGTGGGGCCCCAACTGGCGCTGTAAATGTCTATCAGCTGAGGCATGTGGCTGATGGAGGAGGCCTCGATAATGTCCGTCATGAAGGGCTGGTCCAGCATCCGGATCCCTGTGGACAGTGAGGGCCGGGGAGCTCTGGGTGCCGGTCCCCGGTTCACAGGAGGCAAGGTGGGGTAGGGGGCTGGGGTCCTGGGTGTGGCTGGAGGTCTGCCTTCCTGGTGCCCTGGGCTCAGCCGGGCGATCCTGAATCCAGCCTCACGCTGTGTGTGTGATCAGAGGATCAGGCAGGTGCACTGACCGATCCACTCCATCCTTTTGGACCCCACCCTTTCCTTATGCAACTATTTGAAGACAATTTTATACCCCTCGCAAAAGTTGCTAGAATTCCTAATGTGGGAAGCTTGGCTTCCAGGGACTGGGGGGTTGATGGGGGACACGTTTCAGAGGAGAAATAAATCTACTGGGCACGACAGTGTGGGGAGGAGATTGCTCTTAGATATTTAAGGAACAATTCTAGAGGGCAGGGGGCAGGGGCAGAGGGAGGGGCAGGACAGTGCAAGGGGGAGGGGCAGGGAAGGAACTCTCAGTTGCATTGTAGCTGAGGAGGGGCTCTGGCGGGGGGGACAGAAATGTTGAAGGGGTCATTCTAAAATATATTTGCAGTGGGGTGCAGGATACACCCCCTCCTCCTTCTCCCCTAGGCCACCTTTGTAAAGTGTGTGCTTCTATGATGCCTTGTAGGAGTGATTTCTCGCTGGGAACTTTTCTCTGATTGTGTGACTGTGTGTACAGGGACTCAGGAGGAGCCCAGGCCTGTGGCACCCACGGTTCACATCACCCTTGGGCTGTCTAGAAAAAGCCTGTCCAGGGTTCACTCAGCAGCAGCCAACGGGAAGGGCATTTGTTCCTTCGTCATTACCCTCTAAACATTGCTGTTTGGGGCCAAGATTGTTCTCTGCTTGATACGCTATTTCGTAGCAAGGGACCTAGAGTGCTGCTGAAGCTGACCTAAGTCTTTCCGTCCACGGGAGTTTTGAAACGAAGGGCTGGTCTGTACGTAGTCGGAGCCTGGCTTCTGACCCTTCTTACTTGTCCCTGGTGGTCAAAGGGCATTATTACACAAGCATCACCTAATGTGGTATGCACACCAACTTAAGGAAGGAAGATTCATATACATTCGTTACCTATGTACCTGTCACCACTTTCAAAAATCTACAGACAGGGACTTCCCTGGTGGCGCAGTGGTTAAGAATCCGCCTGCCAATGCAGGGGACACGGGTTCGAGCCCTGGTCCGGGAAGATCCCACATGCCACGGAGCAACTAAGCCCACGCACCACAACTACTGGAGCCTGTGCGCCCAGAGCCTGTGCTCCGCAACAAGAGAAGCCACTGCAATGAGAAGCCCACACACTACAACGAAGAGTAGCCCCCGCTCACCACAAGAGAAAGCCTGTGCCCAGCACTGAAGACCCAACGCAGCCAAAAATAAATTTTAAAAAAAGTCCCAAAATCTACAGACAGTTCATGCGGATGAGAACTAACTGCTGATTGTTGAATAAAGTTATAGGACTGCCTTCACATCTTGATTTTCCTTTTCTAGTTGCAGGTAATAGGCTTATATATCCTAAAGCAGTTCCCAGTTATAGGGTCACTTGCAGAGCATTTCCTAAATACTGTGCCTGGGCCGCTTCTCCCCGGTCCCTGGAGTTTCTGATTATTTGCACAGGTCCTAAGCAGGTATTGTTCTAAGGTGGTTTTGAAGTGCAACCTGACATGAGAATGACTGTTTAGGTAATTGGGACATTGGGGGTATAAAGTTAATGCTTTTACATGCATGTTTTGTTAATCCTGAGATAAACATTTTTCCAGAAAAAAATATAAAGCAGGAAGATTCAGGCTCTTACAGGGCCCATGAAATTGACAGAAAATTGTCTTTTCTCTTAAGGTTCTCTTTCCTCCTCCCACGTCTCACGGCCCCTCCCTTGCGCTTGCACTGCAATGTTCCCCAGAGCTCACCCTCCTCCTGTCTAACCTATGAGCTCAGTAGGCCTTTCCCCTGAAGTCTTTCTGGGTCCAGCTCTGCAGGTCCTCTGTTAGCACTGCACTGTCAGCCTTCTCTTACAATTGTTTATTTGTGTGTTTCATTTACCACCAGACAGCAAGGTCTTTGCGTACAGGGCATGTGTCTATTCTGTGTACTTCTATGTCCCTGGGCATCAGCATGCGCTTGGAATTTATCTTAAGCTTGATAAATATTTGGTGAATAAATGCATGATATTATTACCTAATTTAGTTGAGTTTCTCCCTAGCAGGGATAACAGGTCCAGACTTTCCATCCTCTACTCATAAATCAGGTCACCGTTTTTGCCAACAAGTCTAATTATTAGTTAATATCCTTTCTCCTGGAGAAAGCTCCTACAGCATAAGCATAGTCTTTGGTTTCAACTTTCCAGAAGCTAAGTTTTATGGTTCATTTCATTAGGGATAGGAAATCTAAAACTCCACATTTCACTTTTGGCCCACCTATATTTTGCTCATTTAAAAAGTCTGTTTAACAAAGGTGGCTGACAGCTTACACAGTAAACTGAAGAGCACAGCTTCTTCTCACACGTCGTGTCCACTTTGTGGACTGGTAATGTCGCAGAGAGGCTGGTATTCACTCGTCTGCAAGGAGGAAACTCAGATGGTCTTGAACTCATCCAGTGCCCGGATGACCAGCACTGAATAGCCTGCCTCCATTGAAAAGAGGGAGGAGTTCAACTCTGGCCAAAGCGCACCCGGACCGTCCCACGTGCCAAACAGTGGCGACTTTGCATTTTGTCACCAGCTGGTGCCCTTTGCCCTCTCTCTTTGCAGGTCCTGTCTCTCTGCCTCTCTCCCTCTTCATCCCGCCCTGGCTCCCTTTGTGCCGCCCAGAACATCAGAGCTGTTGTGTATTAATCTCCGGACTGTTCAGCATCTAGGGAGGCAGGGACGGCCACGGGCTGGGAGCAGGGCTCTCATTCACATTCAGGGCCCAGGCCCCCGGCATTCTTTGAATCTCATTAAGCTCGGAGGGAATGAGGCGTGCATGGATTGAATGAGATACAGTATTAATTTTTGCAGGCAACTGCCCCATTAGCGGCCAAGACTCAGGCTCAGGGTGACCCAAGGGTTTTTAGGGAGGAACTCTGTCCCTGGATGGTCTAGGGGGGTGGGGAGGGGGAGAGAGTGAGAAAGATGGGGAAGGCAAGAGAGTGAGAGTGAGAGGCAGAAGGAGAGCGGGAAGCCCAGGGAGCCAGGACTCGGCATCCTCACGTTTGCACAATGCTCTGCGGGCTGTGGCGAGGTGATGGCAGGAGAGCCTGCACGTCAAGCATTTCTGTCCCCTGCCCTCCCGCCAGCCTGAGCACCGCATTCATGACCAGCAGTGAATCTGTGAGTCCCTCCTGCCTTTTAGAACCTGAGCCTCACGCCTGCTGCATGGCTTGCTTGCAGCCCTGGGCTCTAGGGGCTGCACAGCCCAGGGATTTGAGCTAAATCCCCTGCCTCTCCTCCTGCTACAAAAGGTGAGCTTGTACGGACACCAGGAAGTGCTACATCCGTCTGCACACCTCAGTGTCGATAATCGCCACTTTTGTGTTCACTAGTGTTCACCTGTAGGCTAAGGAGCCGAGGCATGCTGGTCTAGGTCTTAAGGATCTGGAAACATGTTAGTCATTGTGCCAACAAGTGATTTTTACTGATTTATTTAAAAACTCAGATAAAATATGTACAAACTCACTGGACTATTAGGAGTTTTATTGGCCAAGTATGTGGAAGCAATTCATCGCTGGTAGAGAAATTTCAGGGTACTTTGATAATGGTCTACAGTGTGGTTTTCAAACTCTTTTTAGAATCTTTGCTCAAAGGAGCACTCGTTAGCAGATGCATAAGTCTATCTGCTCTGCCTTCAGAGAAAGGCAGGTAAGGCCAATGCCACCTGGCCTGGCCCCAGCCTGGGGCTGCTCTGAGGGGCTCTGCCGACGCCCAGGTGTGATGCTGTAGAACCTGCCCTCAAGTCACTTGCTGTGCCCCGGCAACCAGCAATCATGATCTGATACTGTCGTGTTTGTTTGCTCCTTGTCTAGGTCTCCCTTTAGACTCGAAGCTGTGTGAGGGCAGGTGTCTTGTCTGCTGGCTCACTGCTGCATCCCCACCCCCAGGAGGACCGGCACATGGTGGGCACCCAGCTGCAACTCCTGAGTCCTGGAAGGGGCTAAAGGCAAGAGACAGCATCTCCCAAAAGGCGTGTTGCATTTCGAGCCCTTTTCATACTCTCAGAGGTATAAATCTGACAAACTTGCAAGAAACATCATTTGAAGGGTTCATTATTTATATTGGCTGTCCATTTATTTGGTTTTGTGAATTTTGAATAATACACTTTCCGTTTCGATTTTTTGTCTCAGTCCCTTTTGGCTAAAGATGCCAAACATTGATTTAAAAATTAAAACTAAGAAAAGAATTAGGTTGTCTTAAAGAGTTACTTTAATAAAGGCATGTTTAAAATAAAAAATGGAAATTAACCTTTCTCTTCAAAACATATAAATAAGTGGATAAGGAAATGTAAGTAATTAAACTCTAAAAAAAAGTTTTGAAGTTATTAAAGCTTTGAGACAGCACCAAGACTTTGGGACAGCCCGGATGTACCGGTCTGCGTGTTACAGAGCATTTACTCTTTGGGAGCCAGACTAATTGGAATTTTCCTCTCTCCTTGCCATGTGTTAGCTAGAAGAAGTGGTAACAGCTGTGCTCATGGAAACAGGCAACAGAAGTCAAAGAGAAAGCTCATCTTAAGGAAGAAGTTTCTAGAGTTACCCACGTCCAAAAGCAGAACAGACTTTGTTGTGAGGGAGTGAGTTTCCCATCACTGGAGGCGTGCCATTCCAGGCTGGGTCCAGGCTACATCAGGAGAGCAGGAAAAGAGAAGCTGTTCTGGACTTCCCTGGTGGCACAGTGGTTAAAAATCTGCCTGCCAGGGCAGCGGACACAGTTTCAAGCCCTGGTCCGGGAAGATCCCATGTGCCGCAGAGCAACTAAACCCGTGCACCACGACTACTGAGCCTGTGTGCCACAGCTACTGAAGCCTGCGTGCCCAGAGCCTCTGCTCCGCAACAAGAGGAGCCACCGCAGTGAGAAGCCTGCACACTACAACAGAGTAGCCCCCGCTCACCGCAACTAGAGAGAGCCCACGCACAGCAACGAAGACCCAATGCAACCAAAAATTAATTAATTAATTAATAAAAAAAAAAAAGAGAGAGAGAAGCTCTTCAAGTGTTTTAGTGCAGGGACCCAGGCTGCGCTGGATACTAAATTGTTGTACAATTTACTAGCTGTGTGGCCCCATGTTCAGTTTCGTTCTCTGTAAAAGAGGGATAATAATATATAATAAATATGTTCTCTTTATAAAATATATAATCATGTATGATAAAGCTGTAAAGAGGGTTAAGTGAGTTAAGGGTTTTGCATCGTGCCAGACACATTGGAAGAGACAATATGTTATTATTATTATTGCTACTGTTATTGTTGTTTTCATCATGCAAGTGTCAGTGGGTGTTCGGACTCAGGGAACTTTAGACCCTCTTTGGGGCCCAAGATTTTGCGATTCTGATGGGTAAATGGAAAAGATGAGCCGCTGGGAATTCACACGCTCTATTTCCAGCATCCAGATGACACACAGTGGATGGATGGCCGTGATGCTCGTTGGCCTGGAGTGGCCTAGGGTGTTGATGCAAAGGGGTCCCCTGCCTGTCTTCACTGCTGGTGGACATTCCCAGTGTGCCCTTGCTGGGGAGGGGAAGTGGGTGATGAGAAGGCCCAGGTCTCCTTGGAACTAATTTGATTGGGATAAAGTAGCAAAGGTGAGACGGTGCTGGTAGAAGGGGAGATACCTGGTAGAAATTCCGTCAGCTTTGGGTTCTTAGATCTTTCTGCCCTTAATCCCTTAACTCCATTCATCCACCGATTCTTTTATTCAGTGATTAATCTCTACTGATTATCGTGGTTTATCCACAGACGCTTCCTTCTCTTTATTCCTTCCTTGCTTTCTGTCACTCAGCAAATAGAGTTTGAGCATCCTCTGTGTGCCAGACCCTGCTGTGGGTGCGAAGGTGAGAGAAAACAGACGTGGCTCCTGTCTTTGTGGACACTGTTGTCTGCCTGCGGAGAGTGATACTGATCAAAGAACCAGGCACAAGAATTTGTGATAACTGACAGTATTAGTGCTGGGAAGAGAAGATTCAGCATCTTTATCTGTGGATGGGGACTGGCCTGGGCAATGATGTTGGAGGATGCCATGGGGACCCGCTTGCTGCAGGATGAAGAGGTGGTAGCCAGGTGGGCCGTAGGGCGCAGGTGTTCTGGGCAGAGGGAGAGCACATACAAAGGCCCAGTAGAGGAAGGAGCGTGGCTACACTTCCTGACTCACAGTTGCTAGGAAGTTTCCTCTAAATTATATTTACACAGAGACTAACCACATGTGTATGGGAACTTAATATACAATGAAGGTGGCACCACAAATCAAAGGGACGGGATGGATTATTACATAGATGGTATTGGGGATGTTTGCTCACTATTTGGAGAAAAATAAAACTTGACCCCAGCTGGCATGACATACAGAGGTGGAATCCAGTTGGACTAATGGCCTCATGTGAAAGTTTGGGAGAAGATTAAAACTGATCAGGGGCTAATATGTGGGACATACCAAGAGCATGTGCAAATTAACAGGATAAAGACAGGAACCTCCATGGAAAAATGAGAAAGTGTATGAGTAGACGAGAAACCCAAAAGGCTCACGGGCCGATGAAGAGATGCTCAATGATTTTTTCCTTGTTTCCCTTCAGAGGACTCATTTTATCATCTTGTCTCCACTTTCCTTTCTTTTTCTGGACTGAGATTCTGCAGCACCTTAACTTTAGCCTTTTTTTGAAGACAAGAGACCCGGGATCTAGGGGGCAGTTGGGACATCGCCTCCCTGTGACTGAACACCTTGAGACGAGCAGTGATACGGGTCGGCCACCAGATGGCGCTCCAGACCTCCCCAGCTCAGAAAGCTCGGGAAAGGAAAGATTCTCCGGAGAGTACGGCCCATTTATTAGTAGAATAAGGAAAATCAGCCAACTTTTGAAATTGCCAGCCAGAATGAACAAAATGTTCCCCCCAGATCTTTAAGGTAGAATTCTGTTTCTGTTGCGATTCCTGAGTACCTCTCCAGGGCTTTCTCAGGAAGAATTCCTTTCGCTCCCCTGGGGGAGCCCTGAGTCACTGGATGTCCTGCCGGGCACAGGGTGGGGACTGGACCTTCCTGCCCCTGAGCGCTTAGGACCCGTAAGAGTGGCTACAGAGGAACCAAGCTGGGGTTAAAGGAGCGCAAGAAGGCGGCCCCTTTGCTCAGAGCCTCTGTGGGGCTGGGCCTGCCTCCCCCCGGCTCTGGGCTGGGCTCCTGGATCCTCAGAGCCTTGCCTTGAGACCTGTGAGCTATCGGGGTTCACGGACACGGGTCGGGTCGTGTCTTTGAGGTACCGGGCTGCATCCGCTCGCCTTTGGCATCAGGGGCGAGTCAGAGGCTGTCACACTGCCTGGATCTGCCCACCCGAACGAGGGGCTTGCCTGGGGCGTGTCCTCTGCCTTGCGGGTGGAGCTGCAGGCGGGACAGCCCAGGGGCTCGAGGCTGAGGTCCCACCCCCCACCCGACCCCACCCACCGATGAGGGATGGGAGTTGGTAGATAAACTCCCAGCCTCCTCCTCTCGGGGGGCAAGAGCCCCCCAGAGCCCCAGTTAGGGAGCCCCAGCTCATCAACACACCCTCTGTTGGTCTCTCTTCCCACCATCTTTCCCTCTTTCCCTCACTGGCTTCCCAGGGTCACCTCCCAAAGAAACTCCTTGCACCCAGATCCTTGCTTCAGGTTTGCTTTTAGGGAATTCAAAGAGAGCAGGAGAATCAGGTACATTTGATAAGCAGCTTAGATGTTTTCAGAGTGCAAATTACAAGAGAGAAAAAGAAGAAGCAGATGGAGAAAAAGACCCCAGCGGACCTCCAATTGCCATGAGCTAATCCCAACTCTTCATTGTTGCAGGCACTTGTTCTGAGGATCCCTTGTTCAAAAATCCAGTTACTTTGGGCATGCAGAAACTTCAAAACTCTTTTGAAGACCGTCATTGTGAATGAGAAATCCACGTTTGACATTTTCAGTTGCCTCCACTCTGCCCTGCGAACAGGGAACCCCCCCTACTCAGATAGCACCCGGAGTGTGAGCCTGGCTTGTAATATATTAACCCGGTGATATTCTTTCCCCTGAGCTCATAACGCCTTCTGACATTCTGATGCCAGCATTTTGGAGGCACACAGAATACAGAGAGATGAAAGCCAAGGGGCAAAGCCGCCCCAGTTACATTTCAGAACCCTCTGGATGTATTCGTTTGAGGAATTCAGCACCCAGCTCAGGCAAACCTCTTAGCAGACAGTGTTGAAAGAGGTTAACGGTGGGTTTGTATAGGTTGCTCCTGCTTTATTTAGGTTCCTGGAAATGCAAGTGTCAGCACAAAGTATGTTTATGGTTCTATTAAATCACCAGGAAAAAAATATCAAGACAGTTGTAAAAAAAAGAAAAGCAAGGTTGGATGACTGAGGTTTATGACTGAATAAATTAAGAACCAAATTTGATGCAAAACTTGGAATAAGCCAGGAGCCACTCCATTCTCCAGCATCTTGTTGAAAGCTTATGAACCCCTTTCTCTCATTTTCTCTCTCCCTTTCTGTCTCTCTCTATTTTTTTTTGGCAGGGGGAGGTGTTGGTTTCTAAATTTCTGGTGACCAGCCACCCTTCTTTTTAAAGGCCCATAAAGAGGAATTTGTTAAATATGTTTCCTGTGGAACTTAATAAAAAGGTTCTAGGTAGAATATTTTCCCTTAAAGATGAGAGGCGCTGTACAAACAAACAAACATACAAAAAACTCCACCAAAAACATTTGGAAGAGTTCTGAGTATGTTTACAATAATCTGTACACACCTCCTTATATTCTACCGTCCTTATTTGATTCCTATTAAAATGCTATGGTTACTTGGACAAAACTGTAATTCGAAAAGATAGGGAACCCTCTTAACTGTTGGTGGGAATGTAAACTGGTGCAGCCATCATGGAAACAGTATGGAAGTTCCTCAGAAAACTAAAAATAGAGTTGCCATATGAACCAGAAATCCCACTCCTGGGCACATATCCAGACAAAACTATAATTTGAAAAGACATATGCACCCCTACGTTCATAGCGGCACTATTCACAATAGCCAAGACATGGAAGCAACCTAAATGTCCACTGACAGATGAATGGATAAAGAAGATGTGGTACATATATACAATGGAATACTACTCAGCCATGAAAAGAATGAAATAATGCCATTTGCAGTAACATGGATGGACCTGGAAAGTATTATACTAAGTGAAGTAAGTCAGAAAGAGAAAGACAAATACCATATGATATCACTTATATGTGGGATCTAAAATATGACACAAATGAACTTATCTAAGAAATGGAAACAGACTCACAGACATAGAGAACAGACTTGTGGTTGTCAAGAGGGAGGGCAGGTGAGGGAGTGTTGGACTGGGAGTTTGGGATTAGCAGATGCAAACTAATATATATAGAATAGATAAACAACAAGGTCCTACTGTACAGCACAGGGAACTATATTCAATATCCTGTGATAAATCATAATGGAAAAGAATATGAAAAGGAATATCTACACACACACACACATATATATGTATAACTGAATTACTTTGCTGTACACCAGAAACTAACACAGCATTGTAAATCAACTCTACTCCAATAAAAAAAAAAAAAGATGTTATGGATACTGACACACAAAGAGTACAGACAGTACAATTCCATTTATATAAAGTTTAAAAACTGGGAATAACTGACATTTGCTGTTAGAAATCAGGGTCGTGACTGTTCTTGTGTGTATGGGCAGTAACTGGGAGGGGACACAAGGAGGGCTTTGGGGTGCTGGTCGTATTTTGTTTCTTGATGGTTACATGGATGTGGTCATTTTATGAAACTTCATTGACCTATGTACTCATGATCTGTGCACCTTAAAAATTTTTTAAGTTTATTGATCTTGCCATATAGGTTAAGTTAAAAAAATGTTTTTCAGTCTTGCTAAGTGTACCAGTCCCCGCTCTCCTGCTCCACTGGGAATCTTTGCCGCACAGTGGCCAGACCCAAGACCCGAGTGTGATGCCTCCTGGGATTGTTTGGCAGGGACAGCCTACCTGCGACCTTGGAACCGTAGGCCACTCCGACCCCACAGATGTTGTTGTTGGCGACTGCAGAAACTTCCCCGGCACATCGGGTCCCATGGCTGCAGAGAACAGTAAAGACAAGTCAGATACAGTGTCAAACGACTTGGAGAAGATCCCTTAAATTCTATCTATGGTTCTTTTCAATGGTTCAGTTAGCCCGGAGCCAACCCAGGCCCCTGGATTTTCCATCTGTGTCTCTCCTTTCGACCCCTTCCAATTCTCAGCTGCCCTTCCTGACCTTGGCTTGTTTCTACCATGAAGAGTCTTCTCAGAACATTTTCAACCTTGAGAGGTGATCTTTACTTTAAAATTTGAAGTGTCTTACTGGGGAAAACAGTTACAGGCTTTCTGTGAAAAGGAGACACAATCTAAGACAGGTTGGTGCTGGTTGAAACAGCTGATTTTTTTTTTTTTTTTTAAGCGCTAGAATTGTGGGCTGGTGTTTATTTTCAAGGCTGGTTCTGTCCACAGGCAGGTAATGAATGCTGCCTGCCAGTTGTGGGATGAAAGTTATTTACCTTTTTGGATTATAGCCTCCTTTAGGACATACTGAATGCTACAAATCCCCCACCTTGCTCTGGAATCAAGTAAACACACACTGGTAACTGTTTGCATTCAATTTCGAGGGGTCCACAGAATTTGAGGCCGGCCAGATTAAGAATCCCAAGCGTCTATTAGATAATCTTTCTGAAGTTTGCCGGCCTTACAATTCTGAGCAAGGCCTTCTCAGGGCTTATGTTCTAGAATGTTCTCTGCAATAGACACTGGAATTTCATTAACTTTTTCCCTTTTGCTCCCTTTTCCGTTACACCAAAGGAATCCAAACAGCTCTCCCCTTGAACTGGGCCGGCCTGGTGGCTGGCTTGGACCCATGGGAGGCAGCGGGAAGATGCCCTCTAGCCTCTGGGCCAGGGTCCGTACAGAGGAGCTTGGGCTACAGCTGAGGCCACGCGGGGAGTGCAGCCGGGCAGCCCCCATTGTTCCAACATACCTCAGGTGAGGTCCCTGGAGGCCTCCCTCCCCCAGACCCAGACGGGTTACCCCGTCAGCAGCACATGGAGAGAGACAGGTGCCCACCTAAGTTGCAGGATTGTGAGCTAGTAGATGTTCTCTTTAAAGCCACTAGGTTTCGGGGCCGTTTGTTAAACGGCAACGGGGAACTGAACCCTGCATAAGCTCGAAGTCAATCAGAATGCCGTGTTTTAACCCCAAACAGCATTCAAGAGGAGGAGTGGTCCAATGTACACATCACTGGAAATGGCCAGCCCCAACCTGGAAGTCCATCCTAATGGCCCATGAAGCAGCTAAATACGCAGTCGGCTGCAAAAGTGTCAGCTTGGCCTGCGGAGGGACGGTGGTGAGGACTGGCTTCCCCCTCACTACTCACACGGCGGGTGCAGGAAGGGATGTGGGGAAGGGGACTTATTGGCTGCGTAGCCCAAGAAGTCCTGATTTCCGCAGTGTAGACGCTTTGCCACATTCCCTTAGGGCAAGCAAAGCTCACACCCGCCCTTAAAAAATCACATCGGAGGACTGAAAATATACACACATATTTTCTCTCTATATATGAGCAAAAGTGAATCCTGCCTCCATGAAGGCTACACATCTCACAGACTCAAAATTCCCTTTGGAACAAGAATGAAATCTGTATGTGGTGTCTGAGGAGACCTCGTCATGACTGCAGAGGTCAGCCCTGTGGTGGAAGCTCTGTGAAGACCCCACGTGCTGACTGAGTAAACCCCTGTCTTCTTGCCTGTAAGTTTTTGGTAGATCTCATGTGAGATTTTTGAGAAGGGACTTAGTTATGGTTTAAGTTGATGGGAGAAACTACCATGGACGTGGCTTTCATGGCCCTCATCTTATTCTCAGTGCTGAAGAAAATGGTAAATAAAATTCTGAAAAACAGCATGGAAGTATACACACATGTATCTATATAAAGTGAAACATATACATACACATTTTATATTGATTCGTATGTAGACTTTAAATGTATATATTCAAGTATATAGTTGTACTTTTATCTACTTATGTATTTGTAATTATATACTTCTATATTCATATGTATATATACTTACACATTATATATAATCCACATATTAGATATTTAAATATATAAAATACACGCCATATTAAGAGAACATGTATATACACACACATATATATTTACAAATGGAACTTGCATGGACACTGATTAAATCTGGCTGGCTCCCTTGCTGTTTGGTTCATGCTGAACAAATAAATATTTGTTTGATTTTTTATTTTTTTTTTGTGGTACGTGGGCCTCTCACTGCTGTGGCCTCTCCCGTTGCAGAGCACAGGCTCCGGACGCGCAGGCTCAGCGGCCATGGCTCACGGGCCCAGCTGCTCCGCGGCATGTGGGATCTTCCCGGACCTGGGCACGAACCCGTGTCCCCTGCACCGGCAGGCGGACTCTCAACCACTGCACCACCAGGGAAGCCCCAAATAAATATGTGAAGAAAAGTTTAAAAAGCAGTGCCACCTCTAATTCGAGTGAGCACTAATTTCCTTATTATTTAATAATCAGCCCTGCCAGGCTCTCCTTTCCGAGGCCTTGCCTGGAACAGTCGATGCTTTGACCGACATCTGTGAAGCACACATTATGCTGGTGGAGGGGGGCCCTGCTCTGAGGAGCGAGGAGGGCCAACAGCACCTGCTGTGGACGCGGCAGTCGTTCCTCACCAGGGACCACAGTCAGTGCTTTTCTTGTCGCACCCCCTTTACCCCTCGCAGGAGTAGGTACTGCTCCATTTCACAGATGTCAAAGCTGAGTATCGGAGGATCTGGGCCAGGTCTGAGACCCAGGGTCAGCTACTGGACCACCCATCACCCTCCCACCCTGTGACAGACCTTCTCTGCCCTAAAACTGCTCACGAAAGGCTGGAGGACAAAATCGTGCGAACTTCCTTGAGCAGATTAAAGACACTGAATGCTTCCATATCCTTAATTTTGGCCTTTAAGTGGGGAGATGACTGTCGTGGTCCCTCCAGAGGAACATATGGGAAAAAGCATTTCATTGCTAAATTAGGCGACACTAATTATAAGCGGGTAGTGGCTCCCTGTAATTGTTGGTGACACCAGGCCTCTTCACACCCCTGGGCCTCTGTCGGCTCCGTCGCCACGGCCTTGAGTGCCTTCCTTCAGTCCTGTTTTCCTGATCATCTCAGAGAACGAGCTTGCTCTTCTGAATATCAGGAGAATCCTTTTGCAAGTCCATATTCATCTGGCCCCTTTGCTCTCTCAAGAACATTCAGTAGCTCCCCTTTGTCTCTAGAGTAAACCACGAGTCTGTCAGAAGTGGAAATAGCTGTGGGTGTGGGGAGGAGGGACAAAGCTCGGTGGCTTGATTGGCCTCCTTTTTTTTTTTTGAAATTCAGTAAATGTTTATTGATTGGCTGATTGAATAAAACAGTCCAGGTGAGAAGTCTGATTAGCTCACAAAAGAGTGGGATTTGGCAAAAAAGATGTTATCTAACAAAATCTGAGTAAGTTATAATCTTTTCAAACGTCTTCGACGTATTCAGAACAAAAGTAATTTATAAGATAGATTACTGAACAGTGCTCCACAGGAAGGGCAAGAAGACTGGGTTTTGGTGAAGATCCAACACTGGTGTGGACCCATCGTCTGGCCCCTGGAAGACCTGAACCGCTGACGAGGGTTAGTGAGTACTCTCTGGTTCTATAGAACCAAGCCCGTAATTTTGTGCTTTAACTAATTAATGGCCTCCTTCTGACAAAGGTCACCGGCAGGCAAGTGACAGGAGTCAGGGGTATCATGTTGCCAGAACGGCCTCGATCTACTGTTACCCTGGGCCTGTGCCGTTGGCAGTGATTTTCTTGCTGCTTCATGAAGAGGGGAAGCACAGTTCCCCTACCTTGAGTCTGGCTGGCCTCGTGACTTGCTTTGGACAAAAGAATGTGGTGGAAGGGATGGGCCTGGCCCTCAAGAGGACCACAGCTGCTCTTTCTCCTGAAACTGCCCTGGTGCCATGTGGACAAGCCCAGGCTGGCCCATTGGATGGTGAGAGACTGTAACCCCTCATGCCTGTCACCCAAGCTGACAGCCAGCTGTCCCCCAGACATGCGAGAGAGGCCATCCTAAGCCAGCTAGCCCCCAGCCTCCCTGCCAACCAACCCTGGATGCAGGGACGAGCCAGATCAACAGAACCGTCCAGCTGACCTACAGACTTGTGAGTGATATCAGTGTTTATTGCTTTAAGCTACTACTTTTGGGATGATTTGTTATGTGGCATTACTTGGCAATAGATAACTGATACACTGGACAAGCAAGGCTGGAGAGACAATCCCAGGTTAACCTGTGCAGGGTGGGGTTTAAGCCTGGACCCTGATGATGACTGCACTGGGGCTTCCCTACAGCCGTGGCTGCTGAGATGTCCAAGAAAACCCTGAGGACCTGCTCCGACTCTGGGAGGGGGCACATCTCCAGAGAGACAGTGCCCCTTCTTCCACATTGCTGACCTTTCACTAGAGTGACTGGCCACCCTTCTTGCCCTTTCCAGCCAAAGCATGCATTTCTATGTGACTCCATTCAGGGAGAGATGGACGGGGCAGCATGCATATAGCACCTCTCATTTACTGACACCCACCGTGGGTGGGCACCATGCCAAGAGTGCTGCAGGCTTTGTTTTATTTAATTCTCACAACTATCATTATCCCCATTTTAAAGAAGAAGGAGTTGAGCATCAAGATACTAAGTCACTTCTCAGTTCAGAGGCAAAACCAGAATTCAGATACAGGTTTGCTGCTTCCGATCCCCTGTTCTTAAGCATGACCTTTATAAACAAGATGAAAAGACAACCCTCAGAATGGGAGAAAATATTTGCAAAGGAATTTACAGACAAAAGATTAATCTCTAAAATATATAAACAGCTCATGCAGCTCAATATTTAAAAAACAGACAACCCAATCAAAAAATGGGCAGAAGGCCTAAATAGACATTTCTCCAAAGAAGACATACAGATGGGCAAGAAGCACATGAAAAGCTGCTCAACATCACTAGTTATTAGAGAAATGCAGATCAAAACTACAATGAAGTATCACCTCACACCAGTTAGAATGGACATCATCAGAAAATCTACAAACAACAAATGCTGGAGAGGGTGTGGAGAAAAGGGAACCCTCTGGCACTGTTGGTGGGAATGTAAATTGATACAGCCACTATGGAGAACAGTATGGAGGTTCCTTAAAAAAATCTAAAAACAGAACTACCATATGTCCCAGCAATCCCACTACTGGGCATATACCCAGAGAAAACCATAATTCAAAAAGACACATGCACCTCAATGGTCATTGCACTGTTTACAATAGCCAGGTCATGGAAGCAACCTAAATGCCCATCAACAGACAAATGGATAAAGAAGATGTGGGGCTTCCCTGGTGGCACAGCGGTTAAGAATCTGCCTGCCAATGCAGGAGACACGGGTTCGAGCCCTGGTCTGGGAGGATCCCACATACCGCAGAGCAACTGAGCCTGTGGTCATTTGCAGAGACGTGGATGGACCTAGAGACTGTCATACAGAGTGAAGTAAGTCAGAAAAGGAAAAACAAATATAGTATATTAATGCATATATGTGAAATCTAGAAAAATGGTACAGATGAACTGGTTTGCAAAGCAGAAATAGAGACACAGATGTAGAGAACAAACATATGGACACCAAGGGGGGAAAGTGGCAGAGGGGTGGGTGGTGGTGGTGGTGGGATGAATTGAGAAATTGGGATTGACATATATACACTAATGTGTATAAAATAGATAACAAATAAAAAAATAAAATCTTAAAAAAATATATCATGTATTCCTGATGCTCAGAAATGTGCAGATAAAAAGTGTGATGGTTAAATTTATGTGTCAATTTGGCTGGGACATGGTGTGCTCAGATATTTGATTAAGCATTATTTTGGGTGTTCCTGTGAAGGTGTTTTTTGGATGAGGTTCACATTTAAATTGGTGGACTCTGAGTAAAGCAGATTGTCCTCCGTAGTGTGGGTGGGCCTCATCCAACCCGTTGAAGGTCTGAATAGAACAAAAAGACCAGCCTTCTCTGGGTAAGAGAAAATCCTCCAGCACTGCCTTTGGACTCCAGCTCGTCTGTCCTGGGTCTCCAGCCTGCCAGCCCACCCTGCAGATTTTGGACTTGCCAGACCCCGTAAACAAATCTCTTGCTTTTTATATACATATCTGATTTGTTCTTTTTCTCTGCAGAATCCTGACTAATTCAAAAAGTAACTTAGTGGTTTAAGCAACTTTCACTGGTTCTTTGGCTCACTCACTGGTTAGGGTCATTGGCTTAGGTTTTCTTCTACAACATGGTCTGTCTTTGCCACACGATTTTTGGTGGTGACAGAACATACTAACTGGTAACCGAGCTCATTTTCTTTTATTCCTGGGATCCGGTTAGGCTCCATTTCCCAGCCTCCCCCACACGTGCATGTGGCCGAGTGACTGAATTTCAGCTGATGTTATGTGGGTGACAGGATGTATGCTGCTTCCAGGCCCGGCTCATAAAAATCCCCAGAGCCATCGTCCATGTTCTGTCCCTCTAGTCCCTCATGCAAACCTCCAAGGTGGAGCTTTAGTTCCATTTTACAGATAGGGGAAACTGATTCAGGGATCACTTATTCCGTACCAGGCGATCAATATACCACTACCTTTGTCCATTATAATCTACTGTATTTTTGTCTCTTAAGCAAGGAATAATTACCACCCAAGGACCGTAAAATCCCCCCATATGGCAAACATTAGTTTCCAAAGTAGAAATGATTATACCAAAATACAGATATTTCTTTTGCCGTCTGTATGATTCTCTCCACAACCCCAAATCTGTGTTACGTCTATTTCTTTTAGCTGAAGGGGAAATTTTAAATAATGAAAACTTGTGTTATCCAGGCAGCGGACTAGAAATTTTTTTAAAAACTCACAACTTTGTGTATTTCTCCAGTGGCTCAGAAGAGCTCACAAAATTAAACTCTCTTGGATTTCACTGTACTCTGGATTGGCTAGAGAGAGGGGGTTGATTGCAAAGAGCAACCTTTGAGCTGATATCGGCTTAGGAGGTAGTCTCAACGCTCACATGAAAGAAAAACTTAGATTAGGTCTTTGAAGGCAGTTTGGATTTTGTTATTCAGGAGGCAATTTCAGAATTAGTCTGTAAAGACAGAAGGGAAAGATGTTTGTCTATTTCTAAGCCCTTACGTGTCCCCAGGGTAAAGTATTGGTTTCCATCACTGTGCTAATAACCAACCAGAGAGAGCAATTTTCCCCCCATATTCTTTTTAGGCCTGTTTATTGGGTTCTTCAGAATGAAAAATGACTTTTAATTTAAAAAAGTTAATCACTGAAAATCGTTCTTATTTGAAGGTTTAACTAATGCTATCAGTCAAACGTGCCCACACAGAGACAGACGATCCTTGGCATCCATTTATCCATATTTCCCTTCATTTTGGTTGCTTGAATAATAAATGTCTTCTCTCTTCCTGAATTTATAGTAAACTTTTTGTGACCAGGAATCGCATCTAATCCAGAATCTCTTACTCTTTAGGGCGAAATAGATAGAGTGTGCTGCACCCTGAGATGCTCCGTAAATATGCCCGATGGTGGGGATGACATTTCAATGGTGTATATGCCTGTCAGAGAAATGCTACGCAAGAGAGATTCTTATGGACAGCAGCACAGCAATGGAATACAGATCTGCAGTGCATCACCAAACATTGACCTAAAACCCAGCAAGGCTGCAAGATTATTGACAAAGTGTGAGCTGCAGACCTTGGGAGAAGCAGGCAGCTCTGAAATGGACAGATGTCAAGGGCACTCAACAACTTGGCATGGCTGAGAAAGTATGCCACCCATCCATCAACCAGCCAATCAATATTTATTGAATGCCAGAAAAAAAATGTGATACTAGATCCTGATACCTCATAGCAAATCAGTTACAGCTGTGTTGCATATTATTGATGCTTATTAAATATGTATTATTTTCTACCTTTTTGCAGTTTGGGTTATTGTTGCTGCTGTGGCCATTATTATTTTGCTTGGTCGTCTGTATTTCTCTGATTGCAAGCTAGGAGGAAATTACACTCCTTTTCCAAATTTCTCCACTGTGTTTCAAATACATACCCGGAGCACAGATACCGCATACAATTATCAAATGGTTCACGGTAGAATAAATACACTTGCTCTGCTGAAAAAGGAATAATCCTACAAAATCAAATGAAGCACAGGGCGAGGAATTCTAGTATACAGGTGCCCTAAAAGCTGTTCTGCATATGTATGAAGTTTGCCTTCATAAGGAGTCCTTGGCTTGGAGTTTTAAGTGTGTTCTTAAAGAAACGTACACTTGAAGGAAAGCAAGTTAACCTATAAGCACAGAGAGGAGATATGATGGTTTAAAGTGTGAGGAAAGCCCAGGGGAGACACGTGGCTATTAAACTCAGTTTCCCAGCCAAGGGGAACGTTCTCCTTGCTTGTTCTTGAGAGCACCCCTGGTAGAGCGTTTTATTTTCTACTTTCCACAGCAGTGAGAAGCCAATGATGGAGAGTGTGGCCTTTTCTGGGCAGGAATTGCCTCTGCATTCTAACTGGCCTGTGTGGCAGGTAGTGTGGCTGCAGCAGCAGCAAGCCCACTGCTGGTCCGCATCGGGCAGCCCTTTCATTGGAGTTTCGGTGCTGAAACTAGCTTATCCAAGAGCCCCGAGTCTGCTGAGCAAAGATGGGGGTGTTGGGACTGGTGCCCAAGCCCAGAAGAGAACACCTGAAGAAACTGGCAGGCTGGAGGCTCAGACTGCCTGGGCAGTAAACCCTGCTCCAGCCAAGGGCAAGTGCTCAAGTCTCTCAGAGCTTCTGGGCAGCGGCATTCCTGGAGTGCAATGGGAGAATGGTCCTTGTCTAGGCCCCACGCCCAGTTTCCGACCCAGTCACAAGATCTCTCCTCTTTTTTCCTAGCAACCTGTCCAAACCTTTCATCCTCACCTCCTCCATGAGGCCTTCTCAGATTGCTGCCTTCTGCACCAGTCTCTAACTCCAGGACCAGTTATCCAGGACACCTCCTGAACACATCTGTACCTCAGTAAGAACTGAGTCAATTTTGATTGAACAAGCCACGTGCCTTAATTTCTTGATATTTCTTACATGTGATCAACAACTCAGGCAAGAATTTTACTTGGAGAAGAAAGAGACTGCATTTACATGTTTTGTAGCAAAACAGGCCAAAGAAAAACCACACTTTTGGATGAACCATTCATCGGGTAGTGTTGCCTAATAGGATGCCAAGAAGTATTTCAAACCCAGAGTTAACAATACTGTACTGCATATTTGAAAGTTGCTAAGAGAGTTGATCTCAGAAGTCCTCATCACAAGGAAAAAAGTTTCTTTATGTGACTATGTGTGGTGTCAGATATTAACTAGACTTACAGTGGTGATCTTTTTGCAGTATAAACAGATATGGAATCGTTATGTGGTACAGCTGAAACTAATTATACCTCAGTTAAAAAAATACCTCAAACCTCTGCCAATTATGCTTACTGTTTTGTCAAAAGGGACTACACGAGCTGTTATAAGGCTACAGCAAAACCACTTTTCAAAAACATATAGACACAGACCCCTGGGGCGAAAGAGCTCTCTGCAGTAGTTTCAACAGATCAAGTAAAACCCATGTGTTTACGATCACCTTGTGGTGGGTTGAGAAAGGGTTTCTTATTATTCCTATTTTCTTTTTCTCTTTAATAAGATGGCAAATAATTCCTAGTTCAACAGAACAAAATAGTCAAGAGATAATTCTAGAGGAGTGTTGCCATATTAAAAAAATCAAGAATTTAGAGAATGTAGCCACAAAGAAGGAAAAACAATCACCGTATAATTTAGCAAGGCATTGAGAGCATTTTGCTAGTGATACTTAAGCCTTAAAAACACAACAGAGCGAAATAAAACCCCACCCTTGATGTCCCGGACACCTCAGGAGGCCCCATTTACCTGTTAAACCAGTCATCTGTGTATCGAGGGTAAGGATAGGGGTCGTTGCTGCTGAAGTCGTAGCTTGCTTCGGCGTTCTGCAAAACACAAGGTGTGTCATTAGGTCATAAAGCCAGAGGCACGGGCGCGAGAGGATCCGAGAGATGCAGCCGTCTTATGTGGATGGTCCCTCCATGGAGGGCTATGTTAACATTCTCTCTGGACCAGCCCTTGAAGAGGTGACAGAGCAGACGTGCGTCCGTGAAGGATTCTATCCTCCTGTTATCCTCTTTTCCAGGCTCCCTCATCCCATCCTATTCCAGGCCCTCAAAGGGTTAGCAAATTTGCGTCCTGTGCTACCCAGGACTGTCTCCATTTTAAGCTGAGTGACACTTGTGGGTCAGTGGGGCTCCCCCGGAAGCCAGGACTCTCGTTAAGCTTCCTTGCATCGATGGCCAGAAGGATCTAGTTCTCGTGTCACAAGTGAGGCAGCCTCTAGAGTTTTCTTACTTTATGCAGAGCTCACTCCAGCTCCCTGCTTCAGGCTGACAGAGGCTTGTCTCCTTTACGTTTACGGGTGTTAAACCCAAGCCCTGAACATTGGCCATGATATCAACCTCATTTATTCACTCAACAAATATCATTGAGTCTAATATATGCCAGGGACTTTCCCAAGTATGGGACTACAATGGTGACATCCCTGCCCACATGTAAATTACAGCCTGGCTGTGGGGACAGACATCAATCCCACAAAAAATAGATAATTGCAAACAGGAGTCCTCAGCGCTACAAGATACAATGAGAAGTTTAAATTCTATTCAGTCCAATACCTCCAATTTTCCCATTGAGAGTCTTTCCCCACAGAAATCAATTACCTATTCACTTAAATTGATTTCATGCTTTAATTTGTCCGTTTAGGTCTTCAGTTGGTCAGCCTTTTATTTTGGTCCATGATGGGAGATGGTCCCCCACCATCTGATGGCTAATCCCTTCCTTCCTCTCTGCCTGTCAGTTGCCCAGGTATGCTGAGCTCCGTGAAGCTCCTCTCTCCTCATCCCAACCTCCCTCCTTGGTTTTTGAGGTGTGCAACCAAGACCCCGGGTGGTTTCCTGGTCCGCAGTATACACTGGGCTGGGAAACACTGCGTTAGATACATATTCCAGCTGGGAAATTTCTCCATTCCGTGGGCCCTGAGACATTTTAGAGAACTGTGCTCTTTTATGAGTCAAAACACTTTAGTTTGTAAACTTAATGTATTAGTGGCATAATGGTTTTAAGAGCAAATTGACAAGTTCCATGAGTTTCTGTTTCCATTTGTTGGATAGCAAAGGGCCGTCAGTAGCTGGAATGACCAGAGTTGTAACACTAATTTATTTTAAAAAATGTGCTTGGGGCAGAAGTCACCTTGAAATTTGTTTAAAAAATTTTTAACTTAAAAGTTTTTAGCGTTATTGAGGTATAATTCTTATACAAGAAATTCCACACGTTTAAAGTCTACATCTTGATATGTGTACATTCATGATGCCATCACCACAACCAAGGTACTAAACATACCCATCACCTTCAAAATTTCCTTGTGTTCTTTTGTGTCTGTGTGTTCTTCTCCTTCTTTTTTTTTTTTGGTACGAACATTTAACATGAGATCTATCCTCTGAACATATTTTACAGTGTATAATGCCGTATTGTTGACTGCTACATGGCAGAGGTCTAGAACTTATTCATTTGCATAACAGAAACTTCATACCCATTGAAAAACAATTCCTCATTTTTCCCTCCCCCACCTTTCTATTCAAAATTTGGACCAGTCACTTATCTTGGGCATTGAACATGGCTATCCTGTGTTCTAGAATCTAGGTCTTCCTTTAAATCCTAGTCTTTAGAGAAGATGTGTTCCTGTCTCCACTGTCCATAATTATTGGCAAATACCCAGGTCTGCTCCTCTCCACTGAGATCCCAAACTACCTTCATTCACCTTTAAAAGTTTAATTCTCTATCTGGTCTATAATCCCAGTCTTTGGGAGACCCTCTCAGATTTGGCATATTTTTTTTCTTGATGTTTCTTGAGCTATTTGGATCTCAATTCTTTTGAGGGATACTATTTTGAAAGTAACTTATTCATCTTCCCTAAGTATGTTCAATTAGCCCAATCTTCCCTGAATTTTTGAGACAAGAGCATGCTTAGGTAGAGCTGGTAGGGTTGGAATATTAAGAGGAACACAAGTTAATAGTTTTTCTTTGGGGTTTCAAAGCTGAGGTTGAAAGTTAAGTGATAGATCTGGAAGACTATTTGCTAGGCCTGGTTTGTTTCTCTGTAGAAGAAATTAAAATGGCCCAGTCTAAGGTGAATTGAATAGAAAATTTATTGAGTAGCACTTGTAGGGCCCTCAGAGGGAGCCCTGAGCGCTACCTCTCTCTTCTGAGCTGTGTTGCTGGAGTGGGAAGGGGGTGTGTTGGGATGTCCAACCTCAGAGAGGTCTGGGACTCATCCCAGGACAGGGGCGTGGAGCTGAGGACCAGAAGTCGCTCCGTGAGGTGTCTTAGCTGAGGGACTCGGGGACGCCCCATTGCGTGTTCCTGTGATGCTCACTGCAGAACGGGAAGCAGCAGAATATTGTGTGGGAGGCTGGGATTAGTGAGAACACGACAGAGAGAACCAGCTGCCCTAGGAAGTCCAAGGGTCACAACAGTGAGGGTTCAGGCAGGATCTGCGTGAAGTGATGACCGAGGCCATTGGGGTGGGGATGCAGCGGTAGTTTTCATGGTGGACAGATGATGAGACGTGAGCTCCGGGAACCCGCCGCCTCTTCTTGATGCTGTGCTAGTCCTTTGAAGCTTGAGGGTGGAGACAGGAGGGTGGGAGCAAAACCCGTGTTGGCCAAGGACAAATTTCTACCATCAGTGCCAGCAGGTTGTTGGATAGAAATTAAATTCCACTAAAGGGCTTCCCTGGTGGCGCAGTGGTTGAGAGTCCGCCTGCTGATGCAGGGGACGCGGGTTCGTACCCCGGTCTAGAAGGATCCCGCATGCTGCAGAGAAGCTGGGCCCGTGAGCCATGACCGCTGAGCCTGCGCGTCCGGAGCCTGTGCTCCACAACGGGAGAAGCCACAACGGTGAGAGGCCCCCCCAAAAAAATTCCACTAGAGAAAAACAAAATCAGAAATGTCTGCACCTTTGTGTTTGCTGCCTAGGCAACTGACCTATTTCACCAGCTTTCCGCCCTGGCTCACCTTTCTTGTTCACAACTGTCACCTGCGGTCTGGGCCGAGGTCTTTAGCTCTGATTTCTGGTTCTGGAGAAAATGGCTTGCCGCGACATGGGTGGGGGCAGGGGGAGGAACTGGAGAGTTCAGACAGCAGGATTTGTTCCTGAGAATCCACGGGACTCTGAGACCAATTTTACAGCAAGAGGAAAGACCATGTATTGTCTGCAGTCAAATTCACCACAATGTTGAGTTGGACGAGGACTTAGGAACTCTAATTTTTTGTCTTTACAATGAATTTGATGACTAATGCTAATTCCTTGTGTAACAGTCTAGGCTGAGGCTGAGTATCAAGGAAGGCAAACAGGTGTTCTTTGGCTGTATGTTTTCCGGCAAAAAATCAAACGGTTTATAGCAAGAAAGAAGAATGAGCGATTTGTTGCAAGGGTTCTGTTTAGACTTTTAGAGCCCAAACTCGACGAGTCATTTCTTGATCTGAATTACAATGTCTTCGTCCATAAAACTGTTTGTGCCCAGGAGTAAATTAAACTGGTCTTGGATTATACGGGAATTTTCTAAAATATCCATTAACATAGACAATCGGGAGGAAGTAGAGTCTCTGTAGATTTAATGCTCTGCTATCCTAGGCTAAGCCAGAGGTTTGTTTTGGTTTGAATTCTGTAACTTCGTCCTAAAATGCATTAGTCTATTTTCTTTTAGAAAATACTAGCTGTTTAGTGAACACAATTTAATCATTGATGATTCAGCATCAGGACGATTCAGAGTCACCATTAAGAACCTGAATTATCATTGCACCATTGTGGAGAAAGTAGGACGACTGGGCTGAATCCAAACTGACCTCAGGGCATCCCTGGAAGTTATTTCCAGAAGAAACTTCTGATAATGGCTCATTTTCTCTTTAAGAGTTGAGTGCAGGGGGAAAAAATCCCTCTAGCAATTAGTATTTCTAAGGCTTAGCGTCTGAACACTTGAATGCATACTCAGAAAGAAAGGCGAGATTAACTCTCAACAAAGAAGTTTAATAATTACGGATTTGGATGTTGTTTGCGCTGCCGCACTCTCCCATCAGATGGCCTGCCCACACACTAGGCTAAGTAAGGACAAGGGACTTACTTATTTTCATGAAATCTTCTGACTCCGTTATATCTGAGGTGCTGCCATCAAAGGCACAGGCTGACATGGCACCTGTCTGATGCTATGGCCGGTCTCACCTTGGAAACTGGTGGTGGACCCAGTGGCAATCATGTTTGTTGCTTTAACATTTTCAGAGGAGCTTCTGAGCCCCTTGAGACTGAACTCAGCTCTAGCACTGCCACCCTTAACCCTCAGATCTGGAATTTACTGCCTCTGGGACAAGTGGACTTTCCTTGCTGGGTAGCACAAGACAGACGTATCTGCAGGTGTCAGCTTGAAGTAGGGGAAGGAAGAGAGGCATTAAATCAGACAGATCTGGTTTTGAACCCAGGCTATTTGGTCTTGGCAAAATTCTTATTTTCTGGAAACTGAGGTTTTCCTCATCTTTAAAATGCAGATGATAGCAGTGATTGAGAGTCCGCCTGCCGATGCAGGGGACGCGGGTTCGTGCCCCGGTCCGGGAGGGTCCCACATGCCATGGAGCGTCTGGGCCCGTGAGCCATGGCCGCTGAGCCTGCGCGTCCGGAGCCTGTGCTCCACGACAGGAGAGGCCACAGCAGTGAGAGGCCCGCGTACCACAAAAAAGAAAAAAAAAAAAAGTGCAGATGATAAAACAGTAACTGCTTGGTTGCTGTGAGGATAAAAGGAAGTAAGGGACGAGGGCCAGCAAGCACACCGTGGATGATGTCTCACCTCTTTCTTCTGCTTTTGTGTCCTCTACTTTCTTTGATCACCTACGGCAAGAGTCACAAAATATGACCCAAAGGCCAAATCTGGCCCACCACTTGTTTTTGTAAATAAGGTTTTATTGGGACGTAGTCGTGTCCATATGTTTATGGGTTGCGTAGTGCTGCTTTCACAATATAACAGCAGACTTAAGTAGTTGTGGCAGAAGCCTACCAATCTTAGAATATTTGCTCTATTTTATAGAAAGTGTTCCTCAATGCTTGACTGACGTCCTAGGCCTTTGGGCGCCCAGGCTGCCTGCTGATAGCCTGCGGCTTGCGCTACAGCATCTCACCCAGTCCTGCCTTCCTAGGAGGCTCCTAGGAACTAACCTCACTATGTTGCTAAGAGTTTGAAGTTTACCTGTCCTGGGCCTCACACCAATCAAAAGTAGGTTATCAGGTGTTCCTGTGCCCAGAAATGGGGGCTCAGCCCACTTGTGGAGGCCATGAGGGCATCCCGCTGGGATGGCGGGGAAGCCCCACCATTGTCCCCACCGCCCCTCTGCCCATCGCGGGTTGAAGGCTAGTCCTAGGGGCACCGACCCTCTAGTTCATCTGTCTTTCCATCTACAATTATCCTGTCCGTGCCCATGGTCAGAACATCACCCTTGGCAGGTGTTTGCAGTAAACGGCATGTGCCCAGGTGATATGGGCACGTGTGGTGTCTGCTACACAAGGGCTCACCCATCTTTCATTTTTAAAACTGATGTTGCTTCGACATTCTGAAAATACCAGTCTCTCCTAATAGGCCAATGTATTTAATATAAAGGTCCGTTGGTGTGATTGAATTTTTTAGAGCACTAAGGAGCAAACTCTGTGGTCTGACTATAAAATTAGGCAAGTGGCATTTTTTTTTAACATCTTTATTGGAGTATAATTGCGTTACAATGGTGTGTTCATTTCTGCTGTATAACAAAGTGAATCAGCTCTATGTATACATATATCCCCATATCTCCTCCCTCTTGCGTCTCCCTCCCACCCTCCCTATCCCACGCCTCTAGGAGGCAAGCGGCATCTTTAATCAGGGCTGTCTTGCACAGCTGTGCAGGTCATGCCTTCACAAGCAGCCACGCCCAAAGGGGGCAATGAGGGGCTGCATTGGACTCGCAAGCCTGCGCCCTGGGGAGGGGCTTGAAACACTAATCGGTCCGCCTGCCTGGAGGAGCCACCCTTTTCTCATTTGTCTGCCCAGAAGGGGGCACATTTTCTAACCTGTTTGCCCAGAAGAAGGTGCTATTTTGCAATTCACCCACTGGAAAGGGGTGCTTTTTTCAATTTCACAAGAAGGCACTTAAGTACTAGCGTGTCTATGAGCCACGGCAAGAAATGCGTCTCCTAGTCACAGTCGTGTACAAGCCCAGACCGCAGAGAAATTCAACCAGGGAGACAATGTGGCCCCTGTGAGATGCCAGGTAATACCAGACTCACATAATATCCCAGGCAATAGGAATTTGTGACTATGGGTACAGCATGGCATGGGATGCGTTGCCAATGTAATCCCACAGCTATAGGCACTCAGAACAAGAAAGTACATTGCATATGTCCCTTTGTTCCAACTTGCTACTTTTCCGAAAGGCGTTTAATCAAATAACCCAGCTAGGAGCTGTGTAACGTTATTAGCTGAAATTTCACTGTGCTCACGGACTAATGAAGCGGGAATGAGCTTCCCCAGATAGGCTCTCAGACTGCAGCCATATTGCCCCAGAACAAAGCTCCTCTGGATGGAAATTGAGCAGCAAAAGGGCCCAGTCCACTAGAGCCGAAAGAATTTTGCTTTGCATCTACTTGCACTTAATACGGTCACGGTGGAAATTTCCCGACTGTGCCTATTTTGATTTTCCTCAAATAATTCTCCCACATGCACTGGCTTAATGACAATGTTCAGCTCATTTTTTACTAAAACCAGCATTAAAGGGATTTATGTCTATCTTAAGTCTGGCTGTAAAACTTAATGAAATTTAACATTTCTCCAGCACACACACACACACAAAAAGATGCATAGTCAGAAAATTGTTTGAAATCTTTCTTCTATACTCCTAAGATTTCCAGAGTCATGTGTTTTTCCAGGGATGGAGTGTTCTCTGTGGATTTGACACCCCTTACCATCACCTCTTTCTTGCTCCTAGACATTCCAGCAACTTCTCTAGTCACTGGATTAGTCTCCGGGTGAGAGAAGCGTGATAGCCAGGCCGGGCAGGTACCACCAAGCCTAAGCCACGTCCTGGACCTCTGTGCTCTTTAGTTTCCAAAGCTGAGCGGCTCCATCCTTTGGCCCTAATGTCACTCTTATCAGCCGATCTGAGGGAGGCTCTGAGAACTAAACATAACAGGAGGTAATAATAATAATAATATAAATCCCTAATGGTTGCCGCAGTGCCCTAAGTTAATAGAGTGCCTTTAAGTTTTTCAAAGCAGGTTACGTTCTCTTATTTTATTTAATATTCTCCAAAACCCTGTGCGGGTAGGAGAGCAGATACATTGAAGGCAGAAGTGGGGCACTTACTACCTCTAAGACACGGCCAAGCAAGCCCCTCTGGATGGCTTTAGAGCTATCTCTGCCTGCTCACGTCTTCTTAGCCCGTCTTACTGCTTCGGAAGGCCAACGAAGCCTGTCTTAGGCTAGATTGAGGCCAGTTCCCACTCATGAATTTTAATAGCTGCTCTAAAAGCATGAATTCCTGGGGCCGAACCGATGCATGGAGGAGAAGCTGCCACTCGTTGTGATTAACCTCCAAGCGCTGACTCTGAGACGGGGTCCAACACTTGTTTGGGAAAAATTTACATCTTTTTTTTCACCAGCTGACAACTCAAATTTAACGTTTCCTTCAATTATGGATGTGGACTACAGGCCACAATATTACTAGCAGTACCTGAGAGCTTGTCACCAATGTGTACTTTCATACCGCGTTAAAACTATTACAGATTTGCTGAGATATCTTTTCTACTCACTCCTACCTGGCACTAGATTTTGTTATTTAATGCATTTATAAAGAGGGATACATACTACTGTTTCACAAAAGTGTATTTTTAATCTTTTGATAACACTGTTTCAATATAATTGCTTTTCCTTGGTTATCCTATGCATTTTGTTTGATGAATTTAAAATATTATCCTGAGTATGAGAAGAAAGACATACTTGTGTGCATAGGTAGGTGGTGTGCAAATTGGTGTAATCTCTTCAGAGAGAAATTTGGCAATATCTATCAGAATAAAAGATGCACAGACTCTTCGACCAAGCGATCCCACCTGAAAGAATCTCTCCTAAGGGGAAACTTGTACGTATGTGAGAGATTTGTGTTTAAATGTGTTCACGGCAGCATGATTGTAAAAGTGAAAGACCAGAAATGGCTCGTGTCCCACATGGGGGATGACGTAAATCAATGATGGTGCAAAACTGCAGTTCCAGCAAAGAACAAGGTACATGGCCTGCAATGTGCTCCTTCCCAAGAAATATTAAGTAAAAAAGACAACGTGTAGAACAGAGTGCATGGTGAGCCCCCATTAGCATAGAAGAGAAGGATACACTTGATGGTAAATGCATAGTATTTCTGGAAAGATACACAAGAACCTTTTTATACTGCTTTGTGTCTAGGGAGAGGCCCAGGGCCTGGGGTGGAAGGAAGACAGATTTCATTGCATTGCCTTTTGTTTGTGTATTTTTCTGGCATAATAATAACAACAGATAACACATATTGAGTGCTTATTTTGTGCAAGGGGCTCTTTTAGATGCTTCGTCTGCGTTTGCTCCTCCCTGTGACGTCCTTATGTGGTAGTACTCTTATTATCACTCTCATTCTAGGAGCAAGGAGCCTGAGTGAGGCACAGAGAGCTTGACTATTTCCCCTGAGGTCACACAGATACAAAGGGGGCACAGCAGGGACTTAGACCAGGCAGTCTGCTCCCGGAGGCCTCTCCCCTAACTCCTCAGTCTTGCCTCTGCATTAGAATCACAATGTCACATTCTGCGTATGTTGTTTAAAAGAAAAGCAACCGGCAAATAAAAAAGAATAATTCAGTGGGTTTATTCCCTGAAATGTCAATGGGTCATTCTGTCCAAATCTAAGCATATGAACTGAGATAGGAATTTACCTCCCAACCCTGGGACACACTTCACTAAAGAGCTGGGAAGCTCATCTCTTACTTTGTCTGATCCATTCATTTGATAACAGCATGGTTTTATTTAGTGACTTTTCTATCCAAGGCTTAAACCAATAAATATGCCTCCAAAGAGAAAGCTAATTCCCCTGCTCTTGACAGCAAGGTTCTGATTTTCTCTGCCGATGATGCTGTTCCTCTTAGAAGTAGGAAAACAAACATCACCTGTTTACACACAAATCACATGGATGACTGGATTCCCCAGAAACTGAGATCTAGGAAATACTTCCTTTTTTGCTCCAGAGCCCCATCTGCACTAGTTGGTGACCCTTGGGTTTCTGGGTACAACTTGAACTTCATTGGCTGGGAATGGTGTTCCCTGAGGTGCTTGCACGTGGTGCCTTCAATACCTGGCACTGCAGAACTTGACTGTGACTCCTTGCAAAGCACCCCTCCGATCCTTCTTATTATGCCAACGACAAGCCTCCATTAAGTGCACCCGTGTCTTTAATTCCTCCCTATTCCTTGCTAATCCATCTTCTTATCTGACAGGGGCAAGTGTTGGCAGGCAGGAACATCCAGCTTGAGTTGCTTTCACTGTATTTATTTTGACAGGTACGTCTATATATGTTGAGGGATATTGGCTGTTTTTCCATTTGAAACAGTGATTTATAGTTTCCCTTTAAAATACATCCATCTGTGTGAAAAAAGTGAGTCAATTTAAGGAAACATGCTAGGTAAGTAATAGCACCGGTAGCAAAAATTGTGAAAGTGTATTATGACTGGTGGATGACTGGGAAACACTGGAATAAAGAGATGGTGATGTTTATGGCTTTGACTCCTCTAGTCACCAGCAGATCCACCCTAAACAGGGGCTCGAGAACTGAGTGTCTATTGGGGGGGTTTGTAAGAGTAACGGAAAAAACTTTCTGTCTTCAGATTTCAGCCCTGGCAGTTGTCATTTCAACATTGTGAATTCAATCCTTGACAGTGTGTAGACTGTTGGCCTTCGAAGGTGTTCAATCATTCATGCATTCGGCCGACCATTTATTTTTTTCATGGAACACATATTTACTGAGTACCAACTATTTACCAGGCATTGTGCAATAGCAAGTTCCCGTTGGAGCAGAAGATGCCCTTGGCTGGGGTATCTTGCCTTTAGCCCTCACAAGCTAATATATATCAGCCAGGTACTGACACCTGAGGTTCCGATGAATTTATTGGCTAACAGTGGTTCTCAACTCAGGCTGCTCAATAGAATAAACTGGGGAGCTTTTAGAAATATGAATACTTGGGCTTCCCTGGTGGCGCAGTGGTTGAGAGCCCGCCTGCCAATGCAGGGGACACGGGTTCGTGCCCCGGTCCGGGAGGATCCCACATGCCGTGGAGCGGCTGGGCCTGTGAACCATGGCCGCTGAGCCTGCGCGTCCAGAGCCTGTGCTCCGCGACGGGAGAGGCCACAACAGTGAGAGGCCCGCGTACCGAAAAAAAAAAAAAAAAAAAAAAATTTGAATACTTGAGTGACCCCTAGATTTTGATTTAATTCATCTGGGGTGGGGCTTGGGCATCAGTAGTTTAAAAAAGGACACAAAAACTCTTCAGGGGTTCTGATGAGACAAGGTCGAGAACCACTGAGCTGACATCTCTGTTCACTCCTCAAGTTCTGGCCCCCCTGCTGCTTACGGTGTGGTCTGTGGACCAGAAGTACTGACATCACCGGAGAACTTGTTAGAATTGCAGGAATTCAGGCTGCACCCGAGACTGGCAGAATCTGAATCTGCGTTTTAGGATCTCCAGGGAATTCATGTGTGCACACTGATTCTTTTATTCATAAAGCGAGTGCATGTTTGCCTTTGGCCCGTTCACTTCCCCTTAATCTCCTACTTCCCTTCCTCCCTCTTCTTCCTAAATTCTATAACAGAAAGAAATTGAATTTGATAAGCCATTCATACTTTAGCATGGGTAAGTTCAGTACACTGCCCTTCCCAATATTATTCGTTCTAACAGAAGAGCATGGACATTGGAAAAACTATAGTTCTCAACCTCTAATAGCAGAGATTGAAGGGTGGCATTTTGGGAGCATCAGGAATTTCTTGGCATCTCTTAGGCTGAAGTTCTTTCTATGGAGGAGTTCAGTTCTAAGAACAGAGCTGTTGCAATAAATTCCTTTGGTTGGGAAGGGAAGGCCTGATGAACCAAAGAAAACAAAAGAAAGCAGGATAAAGTATGGCCATTATGTACAATATTACTGGATTCCCTGTGCTCCTGGCAGGTGAGGGCTCTTGGGGCAGTGGGGAGTTGATTCTGCAAGAAAGGAGAGTAAAATTCAGAGTGAAGGGTCTCCTGCTGTTAGATCAATTTTGATGAATATTAAAGTTTGAATTATTTTTGCCTCCTACCGCTTAAAATAAAGTTTCTGTCAAAACTTTAAAAATACATGCAATTATAATCAAACTAAATGCCAAGCCATTTTAACAGCAATAGGAGTTAAAACATTAAACAATGTGTTTATATTATGATACATACCTATCTCTATGCCTTGCCTCTATTCCTGAAAAGAAATGATATGTTTCCTGGATCCTAACAAATGGTACAGACAAGCTAAAGTGAACAGTATAGCAAGACCTAATTTGGATTTGGTAAAAATGAGGGTGCACCCAGGTAACGCAGGGATGCTGAGATTCTGTGCTCGGTGCTCCGTCTTTCCTTGGCCTCACAGTCCGAATCTGCGTATGGATTCAACTTGGAGCCAATCCAAGCTCCTGACCTTCACGCAAGCGAGTACCCTAGAACTGGCCAGTCCTCTCAGCTCTGGGCCAGCCCTGCTGGATTCCTCCACAGCCTTTACTGCTGAGGTCTCTCTGTGCCCCCCACAGTGACAAAGGTGACCTTGAGCAAGTTGTCTAAAGGCAGCTCTGGGCAGTGATAGGAACCTTCATCAGTTTAGTGCCCACCACTCCAGCAGAGGAGAAGAAAGATGGGGGTTTAAGAAAGGCAGTTGAATTTAGCCTTAATGATGTAATAAGATGGTAAGGAGAGCGATTGCGCTCCAGGGCCCCGGACAGAAGCGGGGCAGCCAACAAATGGGCTCAGGTAGTTGCTCTTACGGGCCTCCCCGGGTGGGAGATTGAAGGGGTCAGGAGCAGCTGGCTAAAGGCAGTTCGAGCCTGATTTGCGCAGTTCCACAAAGACTGAGTGTGCTGTCAAGGCCCTGCGATAGCAGCCCTGTAAATCAGCACGAGGAGAGAGAGACCCAGTTCTGGGGTCTGAATTTGCACTGTCAAGGGGGCCAGGTACAAGTCAATTTGTGTTTCCGTCTCCTGTGACTGGGGGCCCTACGATGCTGCAGAGATGCTCAAAGCTGCTCCTCTGTTTCCTCTTTGAAGGCTCTGCTTGCCTTGGAATGGCTGCCGAGGTCAAGGCCACTACCTTTGAGTACCCTCCCCGTGCGACCGATTATACAACTTCAGCATCACCTGCTTCTCTTTTTTCCAGCCCTAAAAATAGCAAAGATGAGTTCGCTGATAGCTGAGTCACCTCTTCGAAGGAGTTGTTCTGTCCAAATATTATTTATTGGAGACTTTGTCTTAAACACATTTACACAATGTTTTCCTTCTGTCAAAGGCATAGCTCTGTGAGTAGTAACTGTATCACGCAGGAGTCTGTTGCTGTTACACATACACCTGTCAGTTTTATGTATAAACTAAGTGTGTGTATAATTCAACACAAACTGAATTCAGTTGAGCCTCACAACAGTTCTTCTTTCCTTTTCAAAATTAAAAAAAAATTACTGAAGTATAGTTGATTTACAGTGTTGTGTTAATGTCTGCTGTACAGCAAAGTGACTTAGTTATACATATACACGTATTCTTTTCCATTATGGTTTATCACAGGATATTGAATATAGTTCCCTGTGCTCTGTAGTAGGGCCTTGTTTTTGTCTCACGACAGTTTTGAGAATTGAGAATTGTAACCTCCATTTTACAGATATGAAAACCGAGGCTCAGGGAGGTTATGTAATTTGCTCAAGGTTTTCAGCTAGAAGTGGTTGAGTTAGTATTAAAAATTAGGACTTCTGATTCAGACTCATTCTCTCCTTTCTGTAGTGCATGGCATCTACAGCTCTTTCCTATGATAAAAAATAAAGAAAAAAATTATGAGACTGAGCACTTTGGTTGTCCCAACGCCCTTGGAACTGAGTGGTGGGAGCATTAAGACCTAAGATATAGTAAATGGCAGAGAGATGGGGAGTGGGGACCCCAAGGCTTTGGATTGTTACGCAGTTTCAAATCAGTAATAAATCAAACTCAAAAGCTTGTCAGCACCCTTCTCTCTTGTCCCTTTTTGCTTCAAAGAGCTAATCTCTGCTTTGGTGATTCTTTTTAGGATAACCTTGCTAAGAGGAGAAGATGGAAAGAGAGTGCTGTGACCTTGGGAGATAAGCAAAGAGGATGACGAGGCACGTAAATATCTCAGTGTTTATGGCTGGAAAAAAGCGAAGTGGATCAGTTCCCTTTCACGAAGAAGTTGTTTGAATCTTACCTTTGAACGAGACCAATTTTATGTTCCCAGCCTATGTGAAATGTGACACAAAAAAAGGACGGATCCCCCACTGTTCTGGAGAAAGATTAAATGCACTTCTGGTTCCTTTCACAGCTATTCATCATTTTAATTGGTTTTGAAGCCAAAAAACTTTGACAGCATTTGTGATGGGAAGCCAACTTCATAATTCATAACCTATGGAAAAGTGATTACAGCCTTCATTCCGAGGCTGTGCACATACCTTATTAAGTTGCTACAAGGATCAAACAGCAGAATCCACATTGATCACACAATCTGTGCACAGGGGTTGCAGCAGTTGAATTTTGGACACTAGTCCCTTGGGAAGGAAAATACCCTGCTGTAGACCTTTTGGGGACAACGTGCCCTTGACTCATGGTGTTCCTCGCCACCATCGCTGTTCCCGGCATTCCTAAGAACCATGACAATGCTCATCTGGCCCCCTGACCCCCTCCCCGCCACTCCAACAATTCCCCTTCAATTTCACCCCAGCATCTTCCTTCATCTTCTCATAACCCAGAACAGTGACTCTGCTGAAATCACAAAATTCCCCATTTCATTCTCCGCCCTCCACTGCCTGTTCCCCAACTTCTCTCCTTCTTTAATCACCGAGATGTTTCATCGGGGCCTGCAAATCCCTCGCCCACTCCACTTTCTTATTGCCACTTCTCCATCCCATTTCGCACGCTTTCTCTCAACACCGGGCTGCATCCCCCAGAGTTTTTGGGGTCAAGTTCGTAGTTCTTAGCTTCACTCCCAAGGCAGTTCATGATCAGCCTTTTACCAGTTTCTCTCTAGCTCAGGGGTCACCAACCTTCTCCTGGAAGGCCCAGACAGTAAGTGTTTTAGGCCTTGTGGTCTCTGTCCCAAGGACCCACCTCTGCCGTTGAAGTGGGAGAGCCGCCCTCGGTGACATGTAAACAGATGGGCATGGCTGTGTCCCTATAAGCCTTATTTACAAACAACAACAGCAAAAAGGTGGTGCGTGGGTGGGCTGTGGTTTGCAGAATGTTCTTCTTGTGAGTTAAATGCGTCTCCCAAAAACCTAACGCCCACACCCCACGTGAAGGTGACTTTATTTGGAAATGAGGTCTTTGCAGATGTAAACAAGTTAAATGAGGTCCTGCTAGATTCGGTGGATCCTAAGTCCCACGACTGGTGTCCTGATAAGAAAGTCATATGAAGAGACTGAGACACAAAGACACACAGCGAGGAGGGGGACAGGTGTAGATGGACACAGAGATTGGACTGATTGGTCTCTAAGCCGAGGACACCAAGGGCTGCCCACAACCACCAGAAACTAGGAGAGGCAGGGAGCAGGCTCTCCTTCAGAGTCTCCAAAGGACCAGCCCTGCTGATACCTTGATTTTGTTCTCTGGCCTCCAGAACTGTGAGAGAACCTGCTTCTGTTGTCTTAAGTCTCCCAGTTTGTGGTGTGTGTTACAGCAGCCCTAGGAGCTAACATGCGGCTCTACTGTTATCTTCCCCCCTCCCCGGCATGCAGCTCCATCCAGCCATGTCTGAACTCCATGCTGTGGCGTCTGTCTGGAACTCTCTCCTCCCTCAATTGGGATCACTTGAGTCAGCTCAGATGTCACCTCTCTTCGGGTGACACTCTGCTGTGGGTAGATGTCCCTTCACAGCCCTCACCTCACTTTTCCATCCCCTCCAGTTCACAGTAAGCGGTTCAAGGGTGTGGAGTGTGTCTTTTGATGCCACAGTGCACAGAGCAGACTTTCATTACACGTTGAATGAGTGAATGAACTAGTGACAAGAATTGTCTAAATTATTTTGTTGACTCCAGTGTCATTTGATGTTATGGGACTAATCAGGTGGAGTGTGCTCATTTTCTGTACCTTAACAAAATTATTAAAATAAGATCGTTTGTTTTTGGAATTGGGCAAAACAGCACAAGTATGTTTCCAAGGGTTTCCAAACCTTTAAATATTCACCTTTTCACTACTTGTATTTTTGAATATTAAATGTTGATATTCCCAGGCCTCCTTTTACATGCACCAGCCTCATACCACTTTATTTATACCATGTTTAGCAAAGACGGTGCTGTCAGCAGCATTATTTGCATATTTTAATTGCATTTTGCCCTTATTGTTTCAGAAGAACAAGTGGAAAATGGAAAAATAAAATAAGCTGATATTAGAGATAAAAATAGAGGTCTCATAAACTTAATTCAATTGAAGCAAGATAGAAATCATTAGCTTTGCTACAAACAGCAAACCTTTAGCCTCAACCTAACAGTCACTGGATTTAACTCAGCGGTGTTCAACTGTGATAGAAAAGAGGAAACGTTTAAAATTATTATCGTTTTGAAGACAAATCATCAGAATTTATGTTTGAGTTGAGACATAATAGGGAATATATAATTATGGTGATTTAGACTTTTTTTAGCTTTCTGGGAATATAATCACATAAATTCACATTTAATGTTCAAATTTGGGGACTGCATATATTTTAAAAATTCAAATGGAAAAATGATCAGACTTCTGCTGAAATTTATTTCATTCAGTTAAAAATCCCAATATCTATTTATGTGTAAATCTTAATGAGACTTTTAAGATACAAAAGTTGATGGGAAAAAGAAAGGAAAGGAAGTGTCTTGGTTTAGCTTGACTTAGGGCCTAAAACAAAAATGGGCAAGTGATTTTCTGAACTCACTGGACTGAAGGCATCAGAGTGCACACCCTGAGTTCCCAATCCCAGCTAGAATGGACGTTTACTCCCAGACCCATGCTGTGTGAAAACAATATTCCTGGAGAAGGGCATTCTCACCCTAGAGGCAACAGAAATGTTTCCAGGCTCCTTGCACTCTCAGGACATTTATATTTTCTGGAGATTAACTAGCAGTTGGGTTAGCAAACGACACAGCAATCCCAAGATAAAGGAAATCTAATTTTCACACAAAAACCTGTATGTGAACATCTATGGTGACTTGATTTATAATTGCCCAAACTGGGAGTCATCCAAATGTCCTGCAAGTGGAGGATGGATAAACGAATTGTGGTATGTCCACACAATGGAATGCTACACAGCAATAAAAAGGAATGAATGCTCATATACACAACTGCATGGATGGATCACATATGCATGAAAACAACCAGACTCAAAAGACTTTTACTTTTTTGTTTTGTTTTGTTTTTTACTGTAGGATCCCCTGTATATGAGATTCTCTAGAGAAGGCAAAACTACAGGGACAGAAAACAGATCTGTGGTTGCCAGGGACTGAGGGTGGGGCTGCAGTGGGTTGACCACAAAGGGGCAGCATACGGGGATTTTGCAGGGGTGGGGGTGATGGAGGTGTTCCGTCTATCAGTTGTGGTGGTGGTTACATGATTTTATGCATTTGTCAAAACTCATAAAATGGTGCACCAAAAAGAATACATTTTACTTTCTGTAAATAAAAAGTGAATTGAAAAAATAGCAATTGGCTCCCACACTAGAGTGATTTTAAGCGGTATTAAGTGAAGTGCTCTTATCCTGGTGGAGTATGTAATATGATTTCTAGTTAGAGCTTGGGAATATACAGCCATTTCTCTCAAATCTTTTTTTCCCCCATTCTAAAGAACTATTTCCAACACAATTGACTACTAGGTGGGTCATGAATTCTCTCTGACCTGGTGGGCAAGATGCTGAAGCACTGCCTCTGTTTTTTTTTTTCTTGTTTGTGCATTTCATCTCAGGGACAGGCTCTGTTTCCTTCAGGGTCATATTCTTTCAGGTTCAGAAAGAGTTTAACTCCACTTAAGGAAGAAAAATACCTTGGGAATACAGCCAAGATGTGTTTGTTGGCAACTGTCCTATTTCCTGAAGGGCAAGCTGTACGAGGCAGGGTTTTTTTGGGGAAGCCGAGGCAGGATGGAATTCTGTGTTTCTGAGAACCCAGTACACATTTTGGAGCATGAGAACTGCATCCTTTTCTCAGTCTAGCCAGTTCTCGCCATCCCGTCCCCACCAGCAGCTCATTACTCAGCACTTAGGTTGAGACTTGGCTGGCAAAGAGGGTCCCTGTGATACATCTTCATCTCTGGTTAATTACTGTAATTGACGTAACAGTGTTTCTGTAACTCTGTTAACCAGCAAATGTTCAAGTCATACCGCTCAACTCTCATTAATTTCATAGCCTGAGTTTTTGTTTTTTTTAAATGATGTGTTTTATTTCCTCATTATGGAAATTTCAGATCAGCAGTGAAAATAGGGATGTGTTGGCCCCTGCATTACTTTTGTTTTTCAAGGGCGTTGGAGAGTGTTTCAGCATTGCAGTATTCTCTTCACTTTATTGTCCCTCTCTTTGAGATCCAAACAAAAAGTGATACTCTTGGGAGGACTGTAAATTAATTCAAACTTTTTAGAGAATAATTTGATAAACTTTATCAAAATTAAAATTGCACATACTCCTTGACCCAGAAATATTACTTCTAGGAATTTATTCTACAAGGATATTCACACAAGAACTCAGAGATCTATGTTCAAGGCAACATAGTCATTCCATAGTTTATCATAGCAAAATATTGGGAGAGAATCAAAAAGACAATTTTGAGGGGCTCGATTGAACAAATTACGGTGTATCTATTCTATGGGAGAGAAGATGTTGGGACATAACAGCAGATTGCACAATATGATCTGCTGTATGATTCCAGTTTGGGGGAAGAAAATCTGGAAGGATCCGCACAAAACAGCTACATCACGAAAACTGAGAAGTGAGCAGGTTTTGTAGAGGAGGATAGGAGAGGGGAGAGAAGAGAAATTGAGTTTTAATTTTATTTACACTGCTATACAGTCTGAATCTTTTTTTATGATGAGCAAGCCTCCTATATTAAAAATGAAAATATGGAATAAAGCAAGAATAATGCAGTTCTTTTAAAAATTTTTTCAAAATTTTTATACACTTTTAAAAGCTACTTTTCATTTACAGTTACTACAAACTATTGGCTATATTCCCTGTGTTGTACAATACACCCTTTAGCCTATCTTATACCCAGTAGTTTGTATCTCCCACTCCCGCACCCCTATATTACCCCTCCCTGTCTCCCACCGGAAACCGGTAGTTTGTTCTCTAGATCTGTGAGTCTGCTTCTTTTTTTATTCACTAGTTTGTTGCATTTTTAAGATTCCCCATATAAATATCATACAGTATTTGTCTTTCTCTGTCTGACTTATTTCACTTAGCAAAATGCCCTCCAAATCCATCCATGTTGCTGCAAATGGCAACATTTTGTTCTTTTTTACAGCTGAGTAGTATTCTATACAGAGTGATGCGGTTCTAAGACTTCAGAATCATTAAACTACACCCCTTCCAGAGATTGGAGGGAGGAGGGCAGGCACCTGTCTTCTCCCAGGGCCAGTGAGAAAGCACCTCTCCCAGGAGATGGGCTACTTCCCCTCTGCTTCTTTCCACATTCACAGGGCATTTTCAGTAGTAACTCATTTCTACATCAGCTCTTTTGCTAATAGGTAATTTTAAAAATTGTATTTAAAAAAAATTGAAGTATATTTTACCTATAGCAAAATATGTGATGTTAAATGTTCATCTCTATGAGTTTTGGCAACATACACCCCCATGTAGCCATCACGGCAATCAAGATATAGAACATTTTCACCTCCTCGGAAAGTTCTCTCACGCCCTCCATCCACCTTGGTCAACCCCTCTTCTGATTTTTATCACTGTAAGTTAATTGTGCCTGTTTTAGAACTTGATGTAAATAGAACCAGAGAGTACTGTACTTTTTGTGTTTGCCTTTTTAACTAACATAACATTTTTGAGATTTGCTTACTTTGTTGTTTGCATCGGTAGCTTTATTCCTTTGGTTGTGAAACAGTATCCATTATATGAAGATGTTACAATTTTATTTGTCCTTCCACATGTTAGTGGGCATTTGAATTATTTCCAGTTTTTACAAAGAGGAATAAAGCTGCTATGAACATTCTTGTATATGTCTTTTAATGAACATAGGTTTTCATTTTCCCTTGGTGAGTACTTAGTGTGGGATTGCTGGTTGTACAGTAAGTGTGTGTTTAACTTTGTGAGACTGCCACGCCTTTTCCCAAAGGGATTGTTCCATTTGACATTCCCACTAGCAATGTATGAAGTTGAAAGTAGGTTTTGCCCCTGAAAACACCCACCTTTAGGTACATCTGCAAATATTGTTTAATAGAGTAAAGGCTAAAGGAATCTTTCAGCAGCTGTAAACACAGTACTGAGCTCACACCTATTTCTTTCCCTGCCCCTCCCCAGATAACTGAGTCCTGGTCCCTGGCCCAGGAGGTGAGTCCAGAAGGCTAGTCTCTCTCTGTCTCTTAGCTGGTGGTCCCTGTAGCTGGAGCAGATATTCACTGTTGTTCACCTGAGAAACCATCCTCTTTTCCTTCTCCATCCTTTCCCTGCACCACCTGCTGTGCGTTGCATACTCACACAGCTGTGGGAACCCATGACCCTGGCTACGCGTTCTGAGATCTTTGCTACAAGCACATCGCAGCCCAGCATTTCTTGGGTCGCACACAGGGGATTTGGGGTGGACTGTATCTATTTTTAAAGATTGTCCTATTTGCATAGAAAGTGAGGTTTTCCACTACGGTGGTAAACATATAATTACCCATAAAAGCAATCTGATAAATGAGTGAGTCAATTAAGTAAAGACGGTTAAATAAATAATAGTATAGTGGATCATATTTAGAAAACCCCAGCTCTGGTCCAATTCCTCACTAGCTGCTAAAGACACTGAGCAATGTGGTTCATCATCATCATCAAAAGAGATTTGCTAAGAACCCATTGTCACTCAGGATATAACGAGCCCCAAAGTGGATATAGGTCTCTGCTTGTGACGGAACATCAGTGATGCTGCCACTAAATATATTCCTGTCAAAATCTTCGTAATATCTAACTGTCCATGGTGTGTGAAAAACCTAAGCGGCCAATTAATTTCCAGATCAACGCTGCGTGCTTGCTGATTAAGGATCATAAATGCTATTCAGAGCTCTCTGTGGGCTGGTCCGGGTTCCTGCTGACAGTGGAGCAAAGCGTTAAGATTGCTACTGAATCCTCTTCCGTGTTTCCAGGACGAGGCTCCTTATGGACCCTGAGCTTACACGATGCCTAGTGAGGCCTGCATTATTTAACAATATTTTTGCCTACTATTTAGAAATATTTAGTTTGCAGATACCACCTTATTTTAAATGTTCCTGAGCTGTTTGTTTTTTGAGAGGAAGAGGGAAGTAATATTTAGTTAGCGTCTCCTAAATTCAGTGTTACATGTTCTTTTGCTTTCTCTTAAAAAAAAAAAAAAAAGACAGCTCTTTTAAAAATAATTTCTCCTAGAAAAGTCCCCCTATGAGGTCTCCCTGCTTCCATTCTTGCCCACCCCCGTTCCATCTCCAAAGCAGACAGATCTTTGAAAATTACCAAACCCAGGCATATCATTTCATGTCACACCCCCACTCCACAAGATCACCCAAAAGAAAAATTTTCCCTTTGCTTCTAGGATGAAGTAGAAAATCTTTATGGCCCACAAAGTCCACACAATCAGGTCTCTTTCTGCATCTCCAGTGTCGCTCAGGCTGTTTTCTCCCTGGATTGATATTGATATGCTCCTGCATCCACCCCATCCCGCCCCCAACACACACAGCAGCTCTCTTCAGATGCTTGAAAGGGCTGAGCATATTTCTGCCTCAAGGCCTTTGCACAGCTGTTCCCTCTGCTGCCAGATACCTGGCTAACTCTTCCTCATACTTAAGGCATCAGCATAAGTGTCTCTTCTCCAGGGAAATCTTCCCTCACCCAGCAAACGAGATCAAGTTCTTCACATAAAACACATTTACAGGAACCAGCACTCTTGCATCACAGCAAAGCCCCACAGCTGTAAATAAGCAATTGTTTCTGTAATTATTTATTTGGAGTCTATCTGGAGACCCTTCCAGGCAAAAAGGTTTTTGAGGGTAGGGACCACATCCACTCTGTTCATCAATGCATGCAGCCCGGCCCCCAGTGAGTCTGGCCTCCCGGCGTTCATGACCTTGCACGGAGGCTCCCACAGTGAGCAAGACTGACACATGCAACCAAAAGGATGCTGCACGACAGCTAGATGGTGAGAGACAGACCTCTCAGATCACGGCTGTCCAGTCATGGGGATTCTCAAGCAGTCAACAAAGACCCACACAGTGGGCAGGGAGGAGCTGAGGCCTCCTGCCAACAGCCACCCCCACGTGATCGGTCTCGGAAGCAGAAGGTCCAGCCTCAGTCAGGCCTTCAAATGATGCAGCCCTGGTGACACCTCGAGAGACCCTGAACCAGAACCATCCAACCAAGTTGTTCCAGAATTCCTGACCCACAGATACTGTATGTCCGAGTTTTGGGAGTAATTTTTCTGCAGCAAATATAATATAGGTAACTAACATACCAAATATTATATACCAAATATTACATTAGGTAACTAATATACCATAGATCTTGTTATAAAGTATAGCACTCAATAAATAGTTGTTGAATGACTAAATGAAAAGATATTACTATCTTTCTTCTACATTTGAGGAATGTACAACCCAGAGAGGTTGGTTAACTTGGCTCAAATCTCAGTAACTAAGTCAGTAGAGCGGGACTGGACCCAGAGCCACCTGTTTGCATGGACCTTCTCAGTGCCATTTCTGTTGTACTGTTTCGTCTCCCTTGAAGAGAGAAATCATCACATCTAGCTAGCCAAAAGAGTTTCTATTCAGAACCTCTTACTGATCACACTGGACAGGGTTACACACTGGCTAGTGAGTGCAAAGGTCTTCAAAATGGGCATGCCCACCCCAGGGGATGTGTAAGATGATCCACTGGGGTGTGGGGAGAAAATATTACAACTTCTTTGTTTTAGCTTGATTTTTTAAATTATGTATTTATTTTCAGTTGTGGTAAAAAAGGCACAGCATAAAATCAATCATCTTAACCCTTATAAAACGTGCAGTTCAGCAGTGATAAGTATATTTACATTGCTGGGCTATGTTTTTTTTATATCTGCTAGTCTCAGAACTTTTCATCTTCCAAAACTGAAATGCTCTACCTATTAAACAATAATTCCTCATTCCCCAGTTCCCTCAGCTGCTGGCAACCACCATTCTCCTTTCCATCTTTATGAACTTGGCTATTCTAGGTACCTCAAGCAAGGGAAATCATACAGTATTTTTCTTTTTCGTGACTGCCTTATTTCACTTAGCATAATGTCCTCAAGTTTCATCCACAGTGTTGCATGCACTAGGCTGAATGATATTCTATCATATGCATGGGCCACATCTTGTCTATTCATTCTTTTCTTGATGGACACTCGTGTTGCTTCTACCTTTTGGCTCTTGTGACTAATGCTGCCATGAACATGAGAGTGCATTATAACTTAAAAAATTTTTATTTTATCTTTAAAATTGTCTCTCTTGAGTATGTTTTATAATGTACACAGTCCATCGCTAGAGTAGTACATACACTGTGTGAATAAATAACTATGAATATACTTGGTGAGCCTGCTCAAACATTTTTATGGATGGGATGTGTGATTAGAAAGTTTGGAGACTTGTAATTAGCAGATGTTGTTGGGTATCCTATTCACGACCCGTTGCTTTTAGCCTTTCGATTCTGACTCAACTTTCCTCTGTCAGATTTCCATCTCTATCTCAGGAGCCCCGTCTGCCCGTGAGCGTGGCAGCCCAGAAGAAGAGGAAATTGATAGCCGCCCTCAGTCAACTACTGATGGGAGTTGGTGTATTAGTACCCCAACTCTTTCCCCCTCATGGTCTAACCCACAGCCCAGGGTTTCCCAGCAGACCTGAGCTCCACGGCACTAACTTACTTAAAACATGCCCTGTCTGGACTCCTTCTCTTGCCCTTGCTTCCTGGGACCACCTCTCAAATAAACTATCCGAGCCTCAGGGTTCGTTTCTGGAGGAATACGTACTAAGACAGTAAACAAATGCAAAACTCTCTGAAATCACTCAGCCACAGTGGTTAACGTAGAGAGCGTTATGCGTGGAAAAGTAGCATAACTTTGACTTTATGTCTGTCATTCTCAAAAGCAATTTAAGTAAATTCAAACTACTTGACAATTTCATTTCCTTAGAAAACTATTTCAGCTTTTGTTTCTTAATCAGCGATATTACTGGAAGGGAGGAGAGTTTCTCATAAGATTTTAGAGTTCCAGCAGACAAGAGTCCAACTTTCTCAGCCTACAAATGAGGATGCTCTGCCCCCAACATGTGGAGCATCTTGTCAGATACCCCACAGCTAGAAAGTGGTACAGCTCTGATCGGACCCGCATTGCAACTCTCTGGACGCATGTTTCTAAGATAAGCCATTTTCCTATGTCTTGATGCACAGCAGATTACATCAGGGGATTTCAGCAGACTTTTCCTTAAAGAGTCGAATAGTGAAAATCTCAGGTTTTGCAGGTCTGATGGTCTCTGTTATAACTACCCCACTTGGCCATTGTACTGTGAAAGCAGCCCTAGACAATTAGCCAACAAATGGACGTGGCTGGGTTCCGATAAAAGTTTATTTACCCAAAGAGGTGGCCGGCTTATGGATCATAATTTGCCAACTCCTAGATTAGATGATAGAGGAGACACAGGTCCTTTTTGTTTTGATATTTAAGGGAAAGATTTTAATTCTTCAAGCTCTCCTTTAATTCTTCAGCTCTTTAGTATACGTGGTATAATTTATTCTTAAATATCATGTAAGTGTGTTTCCTTAGACCCAAAGAATAGCTAAGATGTATCATTGCCATGCATCTCCCTCCCCTTATTCCTGCTGTGTTAATCCTGCAAATTAGCCCTGCCACGCACTACTTACAGCCCACACAGCACACACACAGACAAGTTTGCCCCTCCCCAGAATTTCAAAGAAAGAGTGCATTTTTTGACAGTGTCAACATTAATTACTCATAATTTAGTGTTCAAAATTATTTTCTATATTAATTTCAACACAATGGAATGGGCCTAATTTGGAATGATAAGATTCATTTGCATTTAAATTGATATTTTAAGCATTCCCTGTGAGGAACAAAGAGCATCTGTGATTATAATTATAAGCTTTGTTTCCAGGGCAGGTTTGTTTTCCTTTGGAAGGATTTGTATATATGGTGCGTTGAGTTTAATATTAATCATGAGAACACATGACACCACATGTTTCTTAGGAGAGTCCTGTGAGTAGAGGTCTTATATGTCGGGAATTCCCTTCTCCTGGTAGAATAGTGTATAAGCAAAGCTTACCAGCTAAGAACATGTCCATGTACAGCTTTTTTATTTTTCAATTTTCTAAATCTTTTAGATACTTAACAGAGTATAAAGAACCTAGGTTAATTTTTTTTAGCTTGAAAACGCATGCTTGGAGAAGTCGAATGGTTATTGTCAATTGCCTAAAACAAATGAATGAGCTAAACATCAAGACAACCATGGCTGTTGCTTTTTCTAGTTCCTCTCTCGAGGAACACAAGTCAGCCTGGGTAGAGGGGGGGTTCCTGTTCCTTGGGTTGTGGCTATGAAGAAATATAGCAGTTCTTCCCAGAAGCCGGCAAGTGCTAACTAGTGCTCATTTCCTGTGCAGACCATACTCCTGGTGCACTGACCAGAAGCTTCCTTTCATAGTGTTTATGGAGGTGCACATAAATAATTTCTTCTATGAGCAGAACAAAAAGAGCATAGCAAAGCCAGGGAGAGGGGTTTTGTGAGGACAAAGCATGACCAGAAGAAATTAGGGGGTACAGGCTAAAGAAAGGGAAATGGAAAGCATTTCTTCATCAGCCTGTCGTCCAATGCATATTGGTCAAGGCCATTGTGCTTTGTTGAGGGTGAAGAGGTGAATGAGGTAGAGAAGACCCCTGTCAGCTCCTGGAGCTGATATTCCAATGGGAGGCACAAAACCCAAAAACCAAATACTTAACTACAAACTGTTTTAAGAGCTAGGAAGGGACTAAAGCACAGGTTGAAACAGACTCAGCATATGAACCTTCTAAGTCTTGAATTAGGACAAATCCTGCAATCGTAGAGCTTGATAAATACTGAGGGAGCAGGAGGTAGGTTGAAAGGGTGGCCGGAGCCAGGACCCGTGGACCTTCGCAGGGAGGGAGGGGTATGACTCTGGGTGCAGAAGGAGCCCCTGGATGGGTTTAATTGGGGGTGTGACCTGGCCTCTTGTCCTTTTTTCCCTCTGTAATAACTCTCTGGTTATTTTTTATTTTTCGGCTGCTATGTGGGATCATAGTTACCTGACCAGGGATTGAACCCACACCCCCTGCATTGGAAACACAGCGTCTTAACCACTGGACCACCAGGGAAGTCCCCCTCTCTGGTTATTTTGGGGAGATGGCATTGCAGTGGGCAAAAGTGGCAGCAGGAAGCTGGGGCTTTCATGGGGTCCAGGGGGGAGGTGATGACAGCTTGGTCCTGGATGCCAGTGGCAGAAACAGAGAAGCAGATTTGTTGCAGAGAGGGGCTAGGACTAGCAGATCTGGTGGCTGAGAGGAGAGAGGTAAAGAGAGGAGTCCAGGACCACTCTTGTGTTCCAGGCTTTGTCACTGGGTCCACGGCGGTGCCACTGGCTGAGCTGTGGGAGCCTGGAGGGGGGCTAAGTTGAACAAAGTTACTTGACAGATGGTGAACTTCACATTTCACCCCTCGCTGGCTGTGTGAGCTAGGGCAGATCACTAACCTCTCTGATCTTCAGTTTCCTCTCTGTGGGAGGTGGATGAGAAAGCGCCTACTTTGCTGGTTTAACATGCAGATTAAATGCAATAATACATGCAAAGCACAAAACCAGGCACATAGCACCTTCTAAAAAATTGCCAGGTAGACAACCTCCACGTTTCCAAAGAAGCTGCTCAAGACCAAAGGGATCAAAGTATCAGGACCAAGGCAGGGAGAAAAGAGGGATCTTACACTCATTACAAACAGTCAACTCTCCATGTGGGGGGTGGGGGGGGGATGGATTTGTGAGCTAAGACCAAACAAGAAACAGTGAAAACTCCCACACCAAACCATCATGTAGGATAGAATAATTGCAATTGCTAACAAGTGACTAGTTTTTGAAGAGTTAATGAGCTTAGGCTATGGTCTTATTCACAGAGAACATATTTCTTATTTGTAAGGTGCCTGGTAAGAATCCCAGCAAGGTACTGACTGTATCAAATGACTCAGTGCCTGCCTGGTCACCACACTGGCACCCACACAGGGACTGGCTCCTTCCTGCTGAGGCTTCTGGAACATTCTCTACAAGTCCAAGAGAGGACATGTGTGTGCGCCTTTGTGGGGGATGGTGGAGAAAAGGCCCAGGACCAGTACCAGATGGGCATCCATGCCTTTAGCATGCTGAGGAGTTCCATGTATATTTTTTGATAGATCAACGAAGACCCACTGTTCATATCAGTAATAGGGCCAGTCATCATATTCCTTTGATTCTGAAGTAGGAAGATCATCCCTGTTTTACAGATGGGGAAACTGAGGACCATGAAGATCAAATGCGGCATTTTCGCTCACAGTGACTCAATGGGACTCCTCGAGCTGCTGCTCCCTGAATAGCTGAGATTTACACTAAACCTCTTATTTAAAAAATTGGCAACGTTTGAGCTATAAAACATAAGCCTCCTATTTCCATAGCTTAATGAAAACATCTCCCACACACTGTAATACATCTTATTCTTCTGCATAGCAGAGCACTCAGTGTGGAGGGGCTGTGTGTGCATGACATTCAAAGTACAGGCCTCCCCACCCTCCTGGAGACAATGGTGAGCAACGTTGCTCAGACCCAAGCCCCTGCTTCCTGCACTTGGCTTCAGGTTTTAATTATCTGTTGGTAATTAAGGGTTCTTTCTTTGTGAAAAATAATTTCCCGTAGGTTGGGAGCCAGCAGGGTTACCGTGGTTGAGAAGCTAATCTTATTTCTACGTCAGAGATTCTCTCTGCCTTGGCCACGCAGGATGGAAAATTCTGCTTTGCCCGAAGCTCCAGACTGCTCAGATGTAAGGAGGTCAGGATTCCCAGTGCAGACTCTGAGATGAAGACTTGTGCGCAAGTGATTTATTAAAGATGTGCTCCCAGGGGAAATCAGTGAAGGAGCCAGGGAGGCAGCCCAGAGCAGGGAGGAAGCCAAGCCAGGGTGTGATTTCGGGTGAGTCCGGCAGGGGGCCCTGGAGGGCTGGTTACAGCCCAGAGGTTTCCCAGCCTGAGACAAGGCTTTCATGCTCCCACAGCCAGCCAAGGGTTAACGGGTGCCAAGACAGGGTGGACATTCCCAGTCTCATCAGGTCTCCACGCGTGTGGGGCAGAGCAGTTTCAAGGAGCCCTAGGGCAACCCTCCAAAAGAGCAACAGGTGCTGGGAGCTGGAGGCAAGACCAGACCAATGCCAGGGTGGGCACGGAAATCAGGTTCAAGGGGTTGGAGAGGCAGACGTTGCTCCCAAGGGCTCTCTTTGGTGGCTGAATGAGGGGTAGTAGTGGCAGAGGGTGGGTTGAGAGGACTTGGCAGGGGAAGGTTGTGCTGAGAGGGGCCGAGGGGCTTGAAGCTCCTGCAGGGAGACCCACAGGTGCTTCCCCGCCAGGGCCAGGTTTGGCCTGATGTGTGCCTTCGCCCTGTGGTGTGAACTGTGAGTGGGTGCAGCCATGCTTTAGGATCAGGAGATGCTGGAGACCCAAGTCCAGGACAGGCTCTGCTCTAACCTGCTGTGCGGCCTCCGGCCATTCACAATTGTCCTGGGCCTCAGTTTCCACCTGTGTATTGAGTGAGGGACTGGACACAAGCACCTCTCAAATCCTAATAGTTTCAATAGCATCTATCCCCCCATCAATCCATCCACTGTCCATCCATCCATCCATCCATCCATCAATCTATCCTCCATCCATCCATCCCCGCTTCTATCCATCCATTTATCCCCCATCCATCCATCCATCCTCCCATCCATCCATCTATCCATGCATCCATGCATTCATCTCTCCATCCATCCATCCCCCCTTCCATCCATCCATCTATCCATCCGTCCCCCCTTCCATCCATCCATCCCCCCATCCATCCATTCATGCATGCATGCATCCATCCATCCATCCACAATTCAGTCATTCATTTATAGAAGAATTTCTATTAATGATCTCCTTGGGGAATGAAGGCTTTGGTTGAGTTTCTCATGAACAAAGGCATTGGAAGATATTATCTTAGTCTTTAAGACACTCACATTTAGTTGAAGAGACTCTGTCACTGACCTTTAGGGAATTTGGGGATAAGAAAATAATTTTAATGGGTTACTTTTAGTCTAGGCTTCTCGGTAGAAACAAAGCTCCAGATGAAAAACCAATTATAATCCAATGACCCTTTGTTCAGTATCATATAGATCAAGCTTCTAGATGAGTTCCTATGCTGTATCAACCCAAGAAAACATTCTTTAAATGCATTTAAGTATCTTCCCACCTCTAAAATTTAGGGCCAACTTGCTTGTTCTTGTTGCTGTTTTCCCATAGCGGGCGGTGTTTTTCCTTCCAGGACAGGACTGGGCATGTCATGATGTAATGACATCACGTCATACTTACTTGTGTGCCTCCCCCACTGAACTCTGAGCTTCCCAAGGGCAGGGAACAGATTTTTCACACTTTATAGTCCAGGCCCCTACCACGATATCTTGAACACAGTAGAAACTCAATACAGTTCTCTTAACTTTTGACTAGGTTCAATGGAAGAAAACTAGTCAACTGAGCGATGTGGAAAAATCTACTAACAAGATTTTTTTCCCCTTTGCTTTTGTCTGCAGTTGTAAGTCTAGGTCCAAATAAGTAGCTTCTTTTCAGTTAATCAAGATTCTATTTTCTCCTGTTTCTATGTCAAAGTACGTTCCTGTAAAAATAGATTCCTCTAGTACACGGGTTGAGTCAGATCACAGTCATTTGACTGATGGTCTGTCCAAATGATTGAAAGAAATTTCTTACCCCCAATATTCAGTCTAGCCTCCTGGTGACCAAGTGCTCACTGTGATCTGGCCAGCATTAATGAGTACATCAAAAAATGCCGGCTCCTTTCAACAAGACACAAAGGTTGTTTAAACCTCGGTTTCATATGCAATATTAATGTACTTATTTAAATATTAATCCGCCTAAAAGCCTGAAGTGATGCATGCAATCAATACTTCATAGCATCTGAGTCACTCAGGGCTGAGGCCTGGCCCATGCCCAGCAGCCACCCTTTCATCATGGCGGCCGTCTGCCACGTGGAGCTCAAAGGCCCCTCTTCAAAGCCAGTCACCAGCCAGAACCCATCAAAAGAATGGAAAAGTGTGGGTCCTTGTGGGCTTTTTTCTTTTCCAAGAACTTCTGTTGGTGAAATAACAGCCCTGGAGCATAAATGATGTTCCAGATTTTGAACTGAACCAAAGAGCATAATTCATCTTTTCCCATCTGGGAACTTAATTGTATTTCCCCCAACCTGAGGAGTTCTAGACATTACAGAAAAGAAAGAGCTCTTGGTCATCTGTAGGTGGTTTTATCCACAATGAGAATCACATTCCCTTCAGGCCTTCAGCCATGGGGGCCTCAGTTAGTTCCAGGGTCTTCTATCCCCTCACTGGCAACACGCATTATGGGGAATGGGGTGGTGGCATCCACCTGGAGACGGTTGACAGCTGGGAGTCAGAGGAAGCTCTGAATGCCAGCACTTCCCATCACCACTGATAGAGGCCCATCATGTGATTTAGCCCCTGATTTCATTTGCACAGTATGAATGATTAATTAATATGAAATGCAATTTAACAAATATTTATTAAATGCCTGCTCAGGACTGTGCTAAAGGTTAAGAAGGACACAAAATTTAAAAGTTACTCACTGTTGAAGATGGGCGAGTGCAGCACACAGGAACTGATGGAAGAGCAGCTTTCTAAGTCTTGGCAACAAAACAAGCTGACAATAGAGATCTATCTTTACATTTTTAAGAAAGGGGCAGAGGGGGTGTCAGCTGAGGTCCATCACTTTTTTTGCCCCCCTTCAGCCTGATAGATTTTCTGCGGTAAGTGGAACTCTTAGTGAAAAAGAGGGGAGCCCTGCACTAGGAGTCCCCATAAACATGTACTGTAATTCTTTGTATATAGAAAAAAAATTACCGTAAATTTTAACTTTACTCTTAAAGAAAAAAAAAAAGTTACTCACTTCCCTACACAGAGCTTGTGTGATAGAGTCACACATTTTCGGGGAATAGCATTGTGGAATGAATAAATGAATGACTGAATGAACGAGTGAGGAAAGTGCCGAAATGAATGATGAAGTTAATCATCAGAATCTGGGAATGTTGTCAAAGAAACACCTGTGACGACCTCTGTTCCTAGAGGTTTTGTTTCAGTAGGTCTGAGGTGCGGCCAGAGAAATCTATATTCTCCTTAGGCTGGGATGGGCCCCAATTACCATGAGAGGACCCGGAAGAGGGTCCGGCGTGGGTGACTGTAACAGTTGCCGTATCAAAACCATCACGATGTGTCAGCTCCATGTAACAGCAAGCATGTGTATCACTCATGAGTCTGCAGTTCGGCCGGGAGCGAGGTGACCTAGGCTAGGCGCAGGTGGGCAGCTCTGCGGATCTGGGCAGTGCCTGCTTGCTGCTGGGGGTTGCCTGGGGTTCAGCTGATTTTGCGGGGGGCTCGGCGAGGCTGCTCAGCTTCTTCCTGCCGTTCTGTAGGTGGATGCGGGTGGCAGCGCTCTAGGCTTTGGCAGCTGGGGGAGCACTTCTCCACAAGCCTGTCATCGCCCCCCCGGGTCCCTGCAGGCCAGCCAATGCTTGCTCTTCTAATGGTGATGGCAGAAGCCTAGGGAGGCACGCAGGACCCCACAAGGCCGCTTACGGCCTCTGACCTGGCCCACTGGCACTTCTGTATTATTCTATTGCTTTAGAAAAGTCACAAGGCCCAGCCCAAAGTCAAGGGCTGGGAAATACACGTCACCCTTTAGAGGGAGGTTCTGTGGAGCCCCATAGCAGAAGCTGAGAGAAGGTTGGGGAGTGGAGTCCAGGCAATCTTCCACATTTGCTGCGTCCAAGAATTTGCGGAAAAGCTTCAGGAAGAGCACGTGAACCCACACAGATTCTCAGCACAGGATTTTGGAGCTGCTCAGAGGGTGACCCACAGTTTCCAAGCTAAAAGGTGGAGGCCCGAGTGTGAGAAGGGCCAGGACTCTCTGCGTCAGGGCAGGAGCCTGGGCTCCGCCCCGCGACCACTTAGGCGTCAGGAGAGGTCGTTTCTCTGGCCTGGAGGAAAACTCATTTGGAAAAATTACTGTTGTACAATTCCTCACCCACCTAGCGGATGAATATCCGTGAATATCCTTTTAGTTCAAAGGTCTGTGACAGAGAAAAACAGATCAGAAATTCTCTCTCTGGGCCTCGTCCTTCCTGCTATCCTGGCTGCGGGTAATTGCTTCTCTCTCCCTGTTCCTTCTGTTTGCTTCGCTGCTCTTTTTCAGATCAATCTTTTATTTTTCAAATAGATCTTTGAGATTGACTTTGGTAACTCCACCTTTGCCCTCTGCTTTTCCTAGTCTCACAATCTTACGCTTAGTCTGGAGGTGCCCTTTATTCTCTTTTGATAACGCTGAGCTCGCTGGGCGTGCCCCGAGCAATTGCACCGCTTTCTGGAGGCGTGTCCCTGCTTCTCCATCGGGACAGGCTGGCTTCGTGTCATCTCAACTCTTTTGAGAAGGAAATGGATTTTTATTGAGCATCTATTATCCGCCAGGTATCTCCGCGATACCCCACAACACACCCGGTACTCTTTTGGCCCACTTCACGAACGAGGAGATTAAAGTTCAAAGAGGCTTAACAGGTGAGTCTAAGGCTGCACATCTTAGACTCAGGCTTCCGGGAGTCACACTCAGGTTTCACCGCTTTCCAAGGGTCAGCACAGCCACCCTGCCTGACCCTACTCTGCGGGTACGGCGGGCAGGCCAGGAGAGCCGGCTCGTGCTTGCTGGGGTCTCCTCCTAAGTAAGCTACTTGCCTCTGAGAAAACCCTCACCCCAGTGAAGGCTCTCTCTGGATTTTACAGAACCGCTAGCCATCTCTTCACCTCCTTAGCTCCAGCAGCAAAAGCATCTCAAAGTATCCTGCTTTTGGAGCAGAGCAGGAGATACTCAGCTTCAGTCGCCCCCATGCTCTGAAAGCGGCCGCCTCACCCACACTTGCATGTTCTTGAATAGAAGTCTCCCTCTATTCTGCAGGCCTGAAAGGACCCCAGGCTTGGACCTGTACCGTGAACATGGGCCCGTGATCATTGCTGCACGGGGGCCACACAGCACAAAGACGGCCACCTCCCGGCCTGCCCACCCCTCACCTGCAAGCCACGCCCCACACTTGTGTCCCGACTGACCTCAGGCTTCTCTGGAGAACACCTGTGTCTGGTTTCTCTTCCTCTGGGGCTCGGCCATGGCAGGCCCAACGCACAGCCACCTGACTGAGCTGGAGCAAATATCCAGAGAGGACGGGGTAAAGGAATCCCAGTTTCAAGTTGGTCTAAAATAGGGTCTCGGCCAAGACTCATTTCATGTTATTACCATTGAGATGAAGGGAGGTGAATGTGTTTATTTGGAATAGTGAATATTTACCAGCGAGACTGGGTTCCTCGATTAAATTCAATCATAGAACAACAGGGTAACAATAAAAGTGGCCATTATTATCCTTTGCTCCTAACTCAACAGATACAGGCTAGGTTTGTTGAATTAAATGAACACTAATGACTTACATTTATACATTGATTTACAGCTTTCAGAGGATTAAAATTCTCAGTTTAAATAGAAAGAACACTGGACGACCAGCCTACCTTGAGTCTTTTCTTTTAATATACAGAATAAACAAGCTTTGAAAATAATTCTGTTTTGGGAAACATTTCACCTGGCTTGATTATGAAGAAGTTTTTGTCACATTTGTCTAAGAACCTCTGATACGGTTTTTACTTCTCACTGAGCACATTTCTGTTTATTTTAATCTTTTAATATATTTCCAAGGCATCCTCCCTCTGGCAGACGTTGCCTGGATCCAGCCTTATGCCTCTTTCTGTCATCTCTGCGTCCTTGGTGGGCTCCAGCTGCCTGTACCCACTTCTGTTTGCCGAGGGCGTTTCCCAAGACAGTGGGGAAGTAGGAGCAGCTGGGATGTTAACATCCCCTGTGACCAACCCTCAACCAGTGACTGATAGGAGTTGCTATATAAATACCCCAGCTTCCCGGGTATCCCATCCAGTGGGATAACTCTGGTGCACATCTTCTGCGTCATCTCACAGATGCCCCAGTGGGATTCCAGCCACTCACCATAGTGACTTGTTTGAAATGCACCCCTTACTGGCTGCCTTCCCTTCCCCATCTCGCTCTCCCTTCCTCTGACCTTCCTCCCAAATAAACTAGTTGCCCTGAAACCCTTGTCTCGGGTCTGCTGCTGCGGGAACCCAAACACAGACCTCCCCAAAGTGCATTCCACTGGAAGGGCACGGGGCTAGCTCTCACATCCAAGCCAGTAAGTCACCTAACAAGGTGTGAAGCTGCCTGTTAATCCTTTGCTCAAACAATTTTCGAGTTTATCACCATCCACTGATTTCATTGCCCTCCTGGACAGGTCTACTCCACTTGCCATGCTCACTCCGTTAATTATAGTGTAAAAATTTTAATTAAAAATAAAGAAGATAAATCTGGTTAGTAGCTTCAAAGTTGTCACTCTCAGCTCTTCACAGAATGAGGGAGAGCTGTGACTAGTGAAAACTAGCTGGTTCAGGTTCCCTGCTGAGGAATTAGGGATGAGCTATTTCGGTGTTCAGTTTTCTCACCTATACAAAAGACATAGGACATTTTCAAAGTCATGTGTAATTAGATACAATTGGTTTGTAAACTTCCAAGGGTTTTGATAATTGCTGAAGACTCAGACCTTCCTTTGGATGGAAGTTGTCAAATTGTGCAGTTTTGTCCAGAGCTCACATTTTCTGGTCAATTCTTAGATGTCATCTAGTTTAAGTCATCTCCTCAACATCCCCGCCAAAAGGTCATCAACTCTCCTCATAAACATTTTCCGATAAGGAGAACCCATTACTTCCTGGGAGAGCTAATTCTTTTTATTTATTCCTTAATCATTAGATAGTTCTTCCTTTAACTGAACTAAAATCCTCCTCCTGCAATTGTCACCCGTTGGTGGGAATTTTCATGGGAGAAATTACTGAACAAGTTGAATGTCTCATCTATCATGTTGTGGTTTGGAGACCTCTACCACCCTTGTCACTGTCTGTCACACTCCCTCTAAGAGTGAGACTCCCATTAGAAGCGACCTAGTTGTCCAAGAATTGGGGATTGGAAAGTTTAAGTAAATTATCACATGAGGCAATACTATATAGCCCTTATAATCATGTTTTGAAGATTATTTAATAATATAAAAATGTTCATGACATAACACATGGAAGGGGGGTACTATATATGCAACAAGAGCCCAATTTTATTAAAAATATATACATAGAACTGAAGTCGAAAATATGTTAAAGTATTAAGAATGGTGATATAGCTAGTTTTGAATCTGTTTTATGTTTTTATACATTTTCTATAGAGGACAATTATTTTTTTACTTTGGTCAGCAGTGACTTATTTTATTCTGTTTTTATTGGAGTATAGTTGTTTTACAATGTTGTGTTAGTTTCTGCTGTACAGCAAAGTGAATCAGCCACACATATACACATATCCCCCCCCCTTGGGTATTTTTTAATTAGAAAAGAAGTTTCTTGGAAAAAACAAAGGGGAAAAAAGGGAAAGCAGAAAACCACACTCAAAGAACCCATAGGGTTTTCAGGTATGTTCTGCTATTGCAGAATTGGGTGGAGCTGGCACCTCTCAATGGGTATCTTTCCCTTTCCAATTTCAGATTAGAGTTTCTGGCAGATGAATCCCACTGTCGACTGGCATCGTACCTGCAGTTCATCAGAGCCCCAGAGGATTTTTCTCCCACTTGAATTACTATCTCTTTAATCCGGTGACTGGTGTCGGGGGCAGCTGTCACGGAAACCCCTGGGCTGGCCAGGGACGCCCAGGTCAGTGTCCATGTAAGTGGCCTTCGAAGGAGGGAGGCCGTGCGCTGCCCACCTGACTGGCAGCTTCCAGCCTGACTGGCAGCTACCCCACCTTGAAGTCTTAGAAGCTGTAAGAGGAGCAACGCTGGTTTGCATAAGTGAGCAGACCCTTATTTGGCTTCCCCAAGAGGCGCTGGTCTGGGGGATGGTGGGAACCCTGTGCAGCCGCAGCTCAGCTGGGAAGGAGACTGGAAATGCCTCGCGTGCAGGGCAGCCCTGAGGTCGAACCTGCCCCCTCCAGGCTGTTGCTCCTGCCGTTTCTGCATGAGGAAGGGCCCCTGGGTATCAGAACCTTGGAGAAAATGAGGCACGTGCATCTCTCAACCTCCCCATTGGAGAACTCTCCAAGGTCCTGCAGTTACTGGGGAGGCTGGGAAAGGCAGGGCTTTGGAGGGGACAGACAAGGCCCTGTGTGGGGCAGTGCCTCTAAGGAAGCAAAGGAACCTCCAGGCAGGCAGCCCCGTGTGCCAGCAGTGGGGCAGGGGGTCAGAGAGGAGGAGAGAATGCTGTCCCTAGACTCTGCAGATGGTCGTTGAGGCAGAATCTGCAACTCCTAGATGGTTCTTCACTGCCTTATCTACCAGAGTGGATTCTCATCTCGGGAAGTAGAGCTTTGGATTGTCTTCTGTCATTTCTCTCTGGAGGCACATTGGTTGGACTATGCCCAGTGTATACTCTCCCAGGTTTGTAAGACCCGTGCAGGAAATAGAAACCCAGCACCTTGGTGCTTTGCTTCCCAATTCCCAGTCCACTACACACATGGAAAATCTCCCTTCTCTTTTTGCAATGTGGACACTCACACCTTCCAGGAAGAATGACCCGGAATTTTGATCCCCAAACACTTCTGCTTGTTAACCATCTTTCCTCTATTTAAATTCATGTTCTCCTAAATATGAGTCTTTTCAGCAAATAAATAACATTTTATAAAATACTTAGCCCTGGAAGTTACAGGAGAAACATAACTTAATAATAGTTTGGGTAATTTTAAGTGACTACCCCAATGCTTGAATAGTATACTCCCTGGGGTTAAAATAAAGCCATCGCTTATGTTTAAAAGGTTCGGAGATTTTATCGGGAAATCAGCAGGTGATTTGCTGGGTCAAAAGTCAGAGCATGGGGTTCCAGCCCAACAGCATTTACTGTGATTCCCTGTTAATGTTTGTTATGTGTCAAGGGATACTAAATGCTCTCCTCAGAGTCGTGGGGAAAGTCAGTGTGGAGTACGCATCAGCACCGAAATAAGAAGAAGGTGGCATGCTTGACTTCACACAGCTACGGGTGCAATGTGAGTTCCTGCTCTTTTTGGCTTTTGCCATCGGTTTTGTCCAGCAAGAACCCAAAGGGCTCATTCCCACCCACCATTCAACAGCCTCAGCTGGAGGTGATTTTAAACCTTGCCAAGGCTCTCTCTTCCCTCTCCCTGTACCTTTGTTCTCAGCACTTTGTTCTTTCAGATCTCAAGTTTCCTTCTTTTCTTCTGGTGAAGTCACTCACCCCTGCCTGCCGCCAGGCCCCATGCCTCGTCTGTCTTTGGCCTGAGTTGTGGCTCTTATAAGACGGGCAGTCTGGGGTGCATGCACGTGCAGGTGTGCCCGTGTGCCAGCGTGCACGGCCTATGTGCGTGCAGGCATGTGTGTGCGTCTGTGCGAGTTCCCACTATGAGGGGCACCAGAACACTTAGGACACACGCGTTTCCCCACACAGGGCAGCTTGCACTTACATAGTTTGAGGCCAGGTCCGGGTGGAGATAGTCGATCCCTGCGAAAAGACAAGAGCACAGGAACAATAGGTTAATACCTGCCACGTATCCTCAGGAAAGCTGCTCGAGAAGGCGCGCTCCTTAGGTGCTGGCGCCAGGAGATGTGTGTGTGTGGGGGTGAGCGCTGGGCGCCGGCTTCGAGTTTCCATCCCCGGGGGAGGGTGCTGCCCCACCCACGTGGAGAGCCAGCGGCCACCACGTGTGTCAGAGGAGGGAAGCCAGTTAGAGCTTGAGGCCCCAGGATAACACTTCTGACATAAATGCCAGCTTAGTGACCCTAAGACGGATCGCTCAACAGAGAACTGATCTAAGAGAGATTTGTGGAAATCCTGACATTTCTAAAGCATCAACTGGCATTTCTTCTGAAATGAAACCGGTTCTGGGGAGGAAAAGTGATTATTACTTAACAGAGCCCGGACAGCAATGGATTAGGAGAGCGTTGCCTGGCACGGAAACCAGAGGAACACGGCTCGGCGAGAAAAGCCATTAGGCAAAGGGCAAGTGATTTCCCACGAGGTGTCCTGGGTGGGAGCTGGTTCTTGTCTCTGCAGAAGGCTTTCCAGGGAGCCTCCCAGCAGGAGTCCTGCACTTTCTCCTGGATGTGGCCCGTCTTGCTGCCCCAGAGTTGTTGCAATGGTAGAATTTTGGTCCATGAGCACTGCTGGGTTCCATTAACACGTGGATCTCAGAAAGCACTGTGAAACTTCAAAGGGCAAATTGCAAAGCTCTCATCCAGGTCTGCAGAGCCATATAATCATTGCAGCAGTGACATCAGAGAATCTAGCCCTCTCAGAAATCGGCTGGCTTCCTGTACTACCTAACATCATGGTTATGAGTGTAGATTTTGGAGTCAAAGACTCGAGTTTTAATCGCAACCACGCTGCCAACTGGCTGTGCGACTTCAGGCAGGGTGCTTGGCCTCTCTGTGCTTGCTTTCTTCTCAACCTGGTAGGGGTGAGAACAGGGTGGTCCTATTATTCCAGTGGCATTAGTAACCCAATCTATTGGGTTGCAATATTTGAAAGCCAGAAGCGTCATTAAGTCCCTATCATTAGTGGTCACCTTCAGTACATGCACACCAAGGCCAGGCCACAGTATAGCTTTGTCCTGTGAAAAAGAACTTGTATCCAAATGTATATTTCTTTTTTTTTTTTTGCGGTACGCGGGCCTCTCACTGTTGTGGCCTCTCCCGTTGCGGAGCGCAGGCTCAGCGGCCATGGCTCACGGGCCCAGCCGCTCCCCGGCATGCGGGATCCTCCCGGACCAGGGCACGAACCCGTGTCCCCTGCATCGGCAGGTAGGCTCCCAACCACCGCGCCACCAGGGAAGCCCCAAATGTATATTTCTAAAAGGAAGTTTTCCTTTGTTTTTCCTGGTTACACAAGTAATTTCTGGACTGGGAGTCACTGTGCTGCTGATGTTTTCATGTTTTGACATCAGAAGCAATTGCTGTCCTCACGCTGCTTGTGAGACTATAGCCAGGCCCTCCCCCCACCATCCTCCTCTCCCCTCCTGATCCAGAGATGGTCAGTGTAGGCTGTGGGGTGGAGTTGGGGATAAGCACAGGCTACGAGACCAACAGATCAGTTCTGTCCAGGCTCAGACACTGTAATATTTGTGTGGCTTTGGCCATATAGCTTCTCTGAGCCTCAGCTTCCTCATCCTTGAAATGGGAATATTGTCTACCTCGCAAAGCAGTTTTCGAGGTTGGAGCCAGTTCATTGAAAGTGTTTAGCTTGCAGTAAACACTTAATAAATTACATTTCTTGCATCCTCATTAGTACCTCAATCTACCACATTTTTAGGGTTCTGTGGATGGTGCAGATGAGCAGAAATATTTGAAAAATCTACTTGGTTTTAGAGTGCTGTGTTGAAATTAAATTTTCCTATACGTTTGTGGAAATTGGTTACATTTTTTGAACTCATTATTAGGCAAAACATTTTATAACATACGGATGAGTTTAAAAGATACAGAGAATACTTTTTTTTCTTAACAGGGAGTCAGTTTTTAAAAACATGGCCTTAAATTCTGATAGTGCAAGTTATTTAGGAAAGGAATTTTCTAAGAGGCAGTAGTCTCTTCTCTGTGATGGGAAAATATTCAAGCAAAGAGGTAATTTGAAACCAGAAGGAAATCAGAATGAAAATAAGATAAATTTAGCCTAATTAAAATAAAGGATCTTTAATTAGGTTAAGGGGAAGACTGAATGTGAAGTTAGAACAGATACAGACTTTGGCCTGAGGAAGAAAATATTACTGATAGATTAAGGATGATAGACATGACTCAGAAAAAATAATAATGAGCTAAGCATGAAAATAATAACCTGGCAATTAAATAGTATTTCAATATTTTTGTATATTTGATTATCTTTGAAGGTGGAAGTCACTGAATACATCTTCTTAATGAGTTTGTTTATGTTTCGGTTCTTGTATTATTAATGTATTCACTCTTATTTTCATTCACTGGTTTATTTTCAGCAATGAAAGCCAGGTGTTACGTAGGTCCTGGAAAAACACAATTTAGATACAGAACCTGAGCTGTACAACCATCTAAGCCTCACAGTCTACAGGGGGCACTGACTCATCACCAGCCAATCATAATGCACACAAATGACAAATACTTGGTTATATTTTTGTTCATAAACCATTAGTATCTGTCATTAGTTTGAAAGTCTAATCTACAACAGTCCATATTCTCAGGAATCGCTGGCACCTCTGGAGACCTCAGGGAATTAGTGAGCTCCACGTACATATTCTTAGTTACAATGCTAATAGTTCAGCTGAGATGTATAACATCTCTGGACTCTAGTCTTCCGATGACCCCCACCCAGACAACACCTGACCTCAGCTGCATGAGAGATCCCAAGTGAGAACTGTCCAGACTTTTTGAATTCCTGTGCCACAAATCTTATGAGCAAGAAAAATAGTTACTTTAAGCGGCTAAATATTGGAGTCACTTGTTACACAGCAATAATAACGGGGACAGACACCCTGCTGGACCTTCTGGGGCCCAAGGTAGGAGAGACAACACCGCTTTTCAACATATGACAGAGTTCTAAATCTCCTGGAAGGCTGTGGGTGACTGTCTGGCCCTGAAACTTGTACCTCTGCTTATAAGGATGAGGCCCCATCACAAAGTCTCACCAGGGAGGCAGAGCCACAGGGTGGGTTTCAAGCACTGAAGATGGTGGTGAAGATTAGTTTGGGCAATTTCTTCTCTCCCTAAACCTTAATTTCTTCATCTGCAAAAGGTGGATAATAATAACACAAACCTTAGAGAATAATTATGACTGTTTCCAAATGTTAAGTGGAGCCTAGCACATAGTACTCACGAAACGCTAGTTTTTGTTTTTATTTCAGCTTGAAATCTCTCTCTGACCCTGCCTCACTGGCCTTCAATCTTACTTCCTTCACTCCATCAGCTAAAGGCCTTGACTCACGCCTTCACTGACCATCTTTGACCTCAATAGCCAGCGCCCGTCCTGGGGCTGGGTGACTCCTGTCTGTCGCCGAGTCTCATTACGGCCACATCCTACTTTCCAGGTTAAGTTCCCAACACCAAACAATTCCATCACAACAAAAGGGATGAATCGTCATCATTAAGCAGGGTCCTTGCTGACATCAACAAGCCCAGAATGTCAGAGCAGACCCTTCAGAAATTCTTTCTGCCCTTTTGGCAACAGGTAGCCATGGAAGTTCTTTCCCAGAGGTATGTAGGGTATGGCAGTCACATTGAGTTGCACCTAATGAAGCACCTACATGAAAGCAGTGAGCAACTATCAAGTCATTGGATCTAGCAGAGGGGATGATGGCTGAGTTTTTGAGCTGGGCAACCAGAGACGGGTGAATGAGTATTAAAACTGTGCTTGTCCACAAATCGAACCTTCCACACACAGATCACCAACTATTTCCCACACAAGGCAGGCTTATAAAATATGACATTAATTTTGCTCTTAGGTCTCAGGGTCAGCATCCGTGTGTGTCTTTGACCTTGTTTTGGGGTGATGTCTTGTTGAGAGACTATCTGGGGAATGGTTCCACACCATCCACGTGTGTAGGCAGCTGAGAGAGAAGATGCAGCCCTGATGCTCCCAGCTCATCATCTCTGCTTCGCGTCTGTGGGTGTTTAGGCAGAAGTGCCCCACCACATGGTGCGAGGCTATGCGTCTGGACTTGCCCTTGCTGTGGCCGCTTTTGCCCCAGATGCGCTCATCTTGCTGTTCAATGCTGGGTTTGGAGAATGGCTTAGTCGTCTTCTTTTCTTCAGTTATCCTACTGAACAGACATGTGCCGGTTTCAAAATCCTTTGTCTCTCTCCACACCAGGAGGCAGGATCTATGATATTTCTCCTCCCCTGGAATCTGGCTCTCAGACTGTTCATCCAGTGGCAAGGGGCAAAGCAATGCTTGCCCCTCCCAGGTTCAGCCTTCGAGAGGACTGGCAGCTCCTGCTTCTTGTCTTTGGATGCCTGTTCTTGGGAGCCCTGGGCTGTCCGTAAGAAATCCAGCCACCTTGCTGGGGAGGCCACGAGGAGCTGGAGGGAGGCCGAGCCATTTTAGCACCCAGTTGAGACTCCAGTTGACATTGGCCCCAGCTTCCTTCTTAGCCCAACTGTATGAGAGACCCCAAAGCCAAACAGTCCCTCTGAGCCTGGTCAACCCACAGAATTGCGAGAGTTAGCAACAGGGTGTTTGTTTTAAGCCACTCAGTTTTGGGGTGGCTTGTTCTGCAGCAGTGGACGACCAAAACAATGGGGAAGTTAGGAGTACAATTGAGGGGCAGGGGGTGCACTTGTTTTTGAATCTCAAAGGCCACTAACTCAGCAGGAGAAATAACATCAAATAGGAAATTCTGCTGAGACTTTGTAACGGGCTCGGCTTCTCAGGCCAGGAAATGTGGACCAGAGGCAGGTGACGCCCTCTCCTTAGCTCTCTTCAGAAGGGACGAAGAAAGGTCAGTCAAGGGGTCTGGAGTTAAAGAATCCTGAAACGGGCATCTCGGGGGCTGTTGGGGGTTCTGTGAGAGCACCGTGCCTCTCTGTGGCCACTTTTAAGGGTGCTTCTCTGGTCTCGCCACATCTGTGTGATGAAATGGTGATTACAAAGTATCCCAGGCAGGTTTCCCCCAAACCTACGTGCATCTTTCTCCTGGGTGAGCTGGGCTCATCCACGGTGTTTTCTAAGCCAAAGCATTAGGAAGGAGAAACAGGTAAGCTCTCCACATTGGCACACGCGCGCAAACACACACACACACACAAACACACTCGTGAGAGCGCCTTTCTTCTTGTGAGAGCCCTGGCCACTGGAGAAAGCTTTTACATCCATTTCAAAACATCTCACACCTCAGAAAACACTGCGCATTTTTTTATGTTAATATTTAATGAGCCCACACAAAGACAGTTCTGATTTTAAGCGCGCTGACTCTCCTTGTTTTCCCATCAATCCTGCTTCAAAGGCTTGCTTTAGAGAACATAGTGTTCTTTGAGGATCTTGAGAAGAGAAAGGCTCCATTGTTTCATCTCTGTATAGACTTTATATGTAATTAGAGCAGTAGTGCACAGTGGAGCTTTTACGGAGGACCCAGACAGCTCACGACAGGCAAGAATACACCCGCGACGGGACGACGGCAGGGCAGAGATGCTCCAGAATCTTGGCAGAGCCAAGGGCATGTGTAGTTAGAAACACGGCGATTCATCAAACCCATTGGTTTTCATATCACAAACTATAAAAAAGAAAGCTCTGCTAAATCTTTGCTTGGGCAGGCATGTGGGATAGAATAACATATTGCAGGGGGCATGTATTTAAAAATGTCATCAGTTTGCTTTACAACGACTCATTCTGAAAGTAGCAATAAAGTCAAAATTCCCCAAACCCCAATCCCGTTACTAAAAAGCTGTTGCGGGGATCTAGAGCCACACTGCCTAATGGAAATTTCTGGGATGATAGAAATGAAGTTCAATTGAATTGTCACTAGCCCCATGTGGTTATTGAGACCTTGAAGTGAAACGAATGTGATCGAGGAATTGAATTTTTAACTGTATTTAGCTTTAACTAATTTAAACTTAAACGTAAATAGCCACATACTGCTAGTGGCTACCACGCTGGACAGTGTAGATCTAGAGAAATAGATGGTAAATATAAACAGAAGCCGCTTTTTTTGTTTGTTTGTTTTTTTGCGATACGCGGGCCTCTCACTGTTGTGGCCTCTCCCGTTGCGGAGCACAGGCTCCGGACGCGCAGGCTCAGCGGCCATGGCTCACGGGCCCAGCCACTCCGTGCCATGTGGGATCTTCCCGCACCGGGGCACGAACCCGTGTCCCCTGCATCGGCAGGCGGACTCTCAACCACTGTACCACCAGGGAAGCCCAGAAGCCATTTTAAAGTAAGATATAAGCAGTGGCCCAATAAGAAATTACAGTTCAATGCTGGTCAACTTTCATTAGTTCATTTAAATATTCTTAAACTTATTAATTCGATAAATATTTGTGAAGGGCATCCTCGAGCTTGAGGACCACTGATGTGGAGAAATGTGAGGATGTCGACACAGTATAGACAACCATGCCCAGCATCTGGCCATTCTGCCTCTAATTTGCATCTCCAAAACAATGAATCTTTTGTGTTCCAAAGGTGTGCAAAGACACACTTGCTTCCAGGTGATGTACAGCCTTTGAAATACTCACCATCGTCCATAATTCCAATGGTAACGCCTTTCCCTGTGTATCCCAGCTCCCAGGCTTCTGCCACATTCAAGTCGAGGCCAGGAGTACCATCAGCTTGCCCGGTATTGATCTGGTTCAGGAATTCCAAAGCAGAGAATCTTATTAGTTTGGTGTAGGTGGTAAAGCACCTGTGTGAATGTTTACTTGCCACACTCCTCAGACACCCGGTATTCCAGGGCCAGATAAAGGGCAACATCTTCCATGAAACAGGGCTTTGGGGTGTTTTCCCATCCACCTCTTCTAGTCTTCTCCCTCCATTTTTTTTTGATATACACAAAACCAATGTTTTCTGTTTTACGGAAATATGCAAACACAGTTTCAATCTTCCTATCTCTTACGACTAGATCATTATCTTTAAACTCCTTAGAGCCAACATTGCAAGAGACCCTCCGCAATCTAGAATTAAATGCTTGCTCTTGTAGCTCTTTATTTATCCCTCACTTGCAGAATTTAGTGCATGTTGTCTCAGATTATTCTTATTTGAATGTGATTTCCTCACTAAATAACAATATTCTTTACAAGAGGGAGCACGTTCTGTTCATCTTTGTAATTTCAGTACCACCACACCAAGTCTTGCTTAAAAATATTTGGTGAACTGAATTAAAGAGAGTTGGCTCAACGTTGGTGCATGTTCTAACGCAAAAAAGAAAAATGCCTTCCCCCTAAAAAATCAAAAAAGAAAGAAAGGAAGAAAAAGGAACATTCCATACAAATATGCTCACTACCCTCTTTTTATGCTTTTTTGTCCTGTGTAGATTTTCTCAAAGATAAATCGTAAAAAAATAGCGAAGTCAGAGCTTGTACTGGTAGAAGCCCATAGTAATGAGCTGGCTGTTACCGTGTTGCTGAAACATTGTGTGAATGTCATTAGTTCTCTTTACAAAAATGACTGCTCTTCCCCTTCTAGGCACATGTGAAGATGACACCTCTCCAACCCCTTGGAAGCTAGAACCACGTGACTGGTTTGGGGCATTGAAATGTGAGCTCATGAACCGTTTGTCACATCCAGGCAGGAGCTTTAAGAGCCAGAGTGTGATTTGCCCCTTCCCCTCGTTGAGATGCCCATGAAAGCAGGGGTTGGGATGCAGCTGAGATGGAGCTTGGGTCCCTGGGGATTACAAAGCATTGGCTGTGAAGCATGAGTGAGAAACAAGCTTTGATTCTGTTAATCCACTGTGATTTGGGGATTGTTTGTTATTGCAAGAAACGTAGCCTGATCCTAATACACATAAGCTCATTCAGTTATGCAGATTGGATTTGTAGAATTCCATGCCCCAAAGCGTAAAGCATAGTCAAGCTCTGAAGCCCCAAGAGGGAAGTTGTGATGCATTCCTACAATGGACGGTTTATAAATTATAAACATTTATAAATTAGCCACTCCTTTTCCTTCAATATGCCCTGCTGTTTGGGTTGGTTTGGAGACACTGAGCCCCTTTTAAACATAACCAACTCACCTAAATAGGTCAAGAAGGACTGCTGGTGTGTGAGAAAATATTCACTTCACCGGGCAGGTGGGGTTTCCATCGCTAGCACCGAGTCGGGTGCTATCAATACCTATCAGCTAGTACCGAGTGGGGTGTTAGCTGACATCCCACAGAATCACGAGGAAATAGAAACCCATCTTCTATCTGAAGTTCCAAGCTGAGAAACATTAGGAATGATACCGAGATGCTTACCAGATACCACTGCTTCGTAAAAAGAGGGTCGTTCATGTTGATGTAGATCTCGTTGATGTCTCTATACCCTCGCTTTTTTCGGTTGAACCCTTCCTGTTGCAAGGCCCTCTTTACCTGGAATGACAATACTGGCATGTTACCTGAACACCCCTCTTCTGGACTTCATTTCTACAAATTCAAATTCTATTTGTATAGAATGTGTTGGGTTTTTTTTTCCTCAGCAGAAGCCAAGTTCATTTCATGCACATTCTTACTTTATGATTATTTTCCAAGATCATTTACTTCTGCTTGTGCTCAACAAAGAGGCCTTGGGGATGGCTCAAAGTGAGTGTCCTTAAAATAAGAAGGAGATGGAGAAAAGTATTCTCAAGGGAGATAAGGCGGTAGGGGCATTCGTGAACTAAAACAGTGAAGCACTTCTATTAAGGAAAGGAATGTGGATTCATAAAGGGAAACAGTGGAACTGGCACAGACTATTTTTCTGGAGGGCTTCCCAGCATCCATTTTGGGAATCGGCCAAAAACAAAACAAGAAAAACCTGCCTGACAAGCCAGCAAGTCCACAGCAAAGTTCTAGAAGGTAAGTGAGGGACCTTTGAAGATAAATTGATGCTGTCCTTGCAATGAGGACACTTCATTTTGGGACAGTCAGACAGAACCCCAAGCCCTTGGATGGACAGGAAACTTAGGAGCTGAATTAGGAGGCTCCTGGCAACAGCTGGGCTTTGTCCCAAACGGGAACCTTTCTTTCACTCGGGCAATAACTAGTTCATTATCCTATAGCTGTGGCTGAGCATCTACACACTCAAGGACTATGCAAATGGATAACAGGGTGTGTGCTGGGTGCTTTTAATTTTTTAAAGTTATATTTTGCTTCTGAACATTCATTTCTGCTTCTTCCAGGACTCCCCAGTGCATCTGGGAGATTACCTCAAGCCCACTGGGTTCTGTGTTGGTGGGAGTGAAATTCAAGGCACCAGCCTCCTGTAAAGAATCTGAAGCCTCTCTCTGCCTCAGAGGTGCCTCAATGGGTATCTCTCTTCTAGGGTATGAATCTTGGGAAAGTGATGTGAAGGCAGAAGGGACCCTTGGAGGCTATTTATCTCAGAGGCTCACTCACCAGGCTCTCCCCATAAAAGATCCTGGCCATCGTTCCCACAGCCCAGCCTGGAGCTCCCCCAAGACCAATCCATCAGCCTCCTACAGACTGTGAGCTCCACATCCCTTTCCAACAGATTCACTTTCGTTCACAGGACCCAGAATCAATTTCTGTTGCTTGCACCCACAAACTCTGACATGGGATGAGGGAAAATAGAAGACTCCAAGTCGGGAACAAAGGGACCACAGATGTGGCCAATAACCCTCTCCTTCCTTGCTGCCCTGGAAGGCGGGGGAGGCTGTGGGAGAGTAGTTCCTCTCTACTTCCCTGCTCCACATGCAGATGTGGGAAGGCCCGGGGCTCATTTGCAGAAAAACTCTAAGTTTACGAGAAATTCTACTTCTAGAGAAGTAGTGGGTATGGCATTTGCTCTGTGAGTTCCTTGAGGGGGATTCCAACAGGAGACATTCATTGTGGCAGAGTTAACCCCTGCCCCCTGAAAGAAATAGCAAAATAATTGGAAAAAATGGGATGGATGGTTATTTTTATAACGTCACAAATCTGGGCACAACTAATGTCCATCAAATGGAGATAAATTATGATTCAAATATACCTATCCATATATGTATGTGAGTGTGTATACCCATGTATCTTCTGAGAAGCAGATGCCAAGAGGAGATTAAATGTGTAAGGATTTTGTTAGGAGAGAAAACACAAGAAAGTGATGCAAATTTGACCCCGTAAAGAAGAGAGTGAACAGGCAGAGTCAAAGTGTCCTCCACTGCCCATCCACTGCCCCATCGTCTGAGGCAGGCTTGGCAAGCCTGCTGGGGGTCAGAGGCAGCTGCTGGAGGAACCCTGAGCCTCTCAGGGTAGAACTGTGTCAGCACGCTTGCATCTTCCATCCTTGGCTGGAGCAGCCGTGGAAAGTGTGGCCTGTGGTCAACACAGTGCTGGCTTTCAGAGGATGGCAGCTAGGGTCCCTGAGGTCACAGGTCTACAGGGTGTAGTCTCACAGCTGCCACCATATATACGCACATGTATATATGTTATATATATATATATATATGCTTATCTATGCATTTCTGTGTGTGTGCATTCATTAATGTACAACATTTAAAATGTTGAAGTAAATGTAGCTCTTGTTGGAGCCCGGGGGGGGCCACCCCAAATTGTGCCTCGATGGCATATTGATTATTTATTAAAGTTACTTAAGAAACGGCCAATGCAAGAGGGACACTCTGACCCTCCTTCCTGCCTCCCTAGAAGCAGGAAGTAGATCTCTCATATGAAAGGTGCACTCCCTGCAACTGGAGGTAGAAGAACACCCTATCACCAGAGATGGGGAATTCAAAGCCAAGGAGCCTGTATAGACAAACCTTCTTACTTCTTTCATTCACTACCTCAAGCCCCAATTCTATTTAGATTCTTCACTAACTGGGCACCCAAAACCTGAATTTCTTCGTCCTGTCAGTTTTTCCCAAATTTATTGTTTCTTTGTCTAAAAAGTATAAAAGCTTCTGTGAGACCTTCGTGTGCATGAATTAAATTGTGTTTCTTTTTCTCCCGTTCATCCGTCTCATGTCTGTGTATTATTAGTCCAGCCATAAGAACTCAAGAGTGGCAGGGAGGAGATTCCCCATCCCCTACATTCTCAACCTGTAAAGAACCACAGCATGCCCCCTCAAAACTTCCTGTTACTGTGGAAGCAAGTATTCAAGCACCTTGGGAAAGAAGGAGCCGGAGCTGGCCGTCCATCCTGAATTCGCAACTTCCCATTTCAGTCCCACAACCAAGTCTTTACCTGCTCTGCTCACGGATGGGAGCCTTGCCTGACTTCCCCAGAAGGGTCCCCATTATACTGGACTCATGTTAGAAAACTCCTCCACAAGTTGTTCCCAGCAGCGTAAGGACAGGAAGACTTATCTCAGATTCCATCTTTTCCAATAACAGTGGAGGAATGGCTATTACAATACCACTCCAAACCCAATTAGACCAAGTGCATTCTAACGAAAGGCTGTTTAAATTCATTTCCATAAAATTAATTTTTAATTCCATAAATTAGGTTTAATGGAAACCAGTGATGCTTTGGGATGTTGTGTTCCCTGGACAGCACCCTCCGTGCAACTCAGAAGCACCAAAGCGTGACTCTAGGGTCTGCTATTTTGCACCTCATGTTATTAAAAATCAGGAATCCTAAGACACTGCAGAGGGCTTTCTGAATCCTGACCTCAATGAAGATCACAGTTACAATTCCAAGAGAGATGAACACCTTTAAGACACATATTTTTACTTGTTACACCCAAAAAACTGGAGAAGAGTGTTCTCCCCCCACAATAATGCTATGTACTGCCATCAGTTGTTTTCATTTTTTTGGGTTCTTGTCCAACCTTAACTTGCATTTTAACCTAATTTTTACATAATAGTAATCATACTATAGATAAAATTGTGTATCCTTTCTTCATTAAGTATCTAATCATAGAAATTTTAATATGTTGCTACATAGCTCTCATCTTTTATTTTATTTTTTTTGGCCGTGCAGCATGTGGGATCTTAGTTCCCTGAACAGGGGTAGAACCCACACCTCTTGCAGTGGAAGTGAGGAGACTTAACCACTGGACTGCCAGGGAAGTCCCTCTCATCTTTTAATTTTTAGTGACTACCTAAATATTCCATAGAGGAATGTACCATAACTCACGCAACGAGTTTCCTCTTACTGGTCATCTGGGTTTTTTTCTATTATAAGTGAGATTGCCATGAGCTGAGGGATGAGGTTATGAACTAGTTTTAAAGACCTCTGGGGAGGATTTCAGTGTTACAGTTCTATGTGTGATAAAGCTCTTAATGTCAAAGAAGTATTTCCAAGCATTTATAATCCTCCCTCACATTATAACCAAAAGGCCACTTTCATTCTCTTTTCTCTCTCCTCTGAATTGTGACCTTTCACAGACAATTCCTTTCACTACCACTTAGATATAGTACCAATGACATGCATACAACTTAACCATAGCTTCTTGCCTTCTCAAAAAAAACAAAAAAAAGTAAAAACCATACAGCTAGCTTCAGTAGAATTCTCCCCCAAGTTGGCCCATTGACCTAAAATTTTTTTTTTTTTTTTTGCGATACGCCGGCCTCTCCCTGTTGTGACCTCTCCCGTTGAGGAGCACAGGCTCTGGACGCGCAAGTTCAGCGGCCATGGCTCACGGGCCCAGCTGCTCCGCAGCATGTGGGATCTTCCCGGACCAGGGCACGAACCCGTGTCCCCTGCATCGGCAGGTGGACTCTCAACCACTGCGCCACCAGGGAAGCCCTGACCTAAACATTTACACAAATAAAAAATATAAGAAAGCAGGTGTGTGTGTTACTGGGCATTATTTTATTAAAAATGAACAGAGGGATATTCTACAATTCCGGTTCAAATTTTAAACTTGAATTTGACACATGTGCAAACACAGATTTTACCCGAACAACACCCACTGCCTTTGCTCTCCTGGTGTCTCTCCTTAATTAATTAAGAATTTTTCAGTCAACAAACGTTTTTGTGCATCTACAGTGTGCTAGATACAGATGATACTAGGGTGAGGAAGACACCACCCCTGCATGTTGGCATACTATTTTATAACTTACGTTAACAAGGTACTTTCCCTACATTTAGCCTTCTCAACAGAACTGTGGGTGGGTATGGTTACAGTTGAGGAAACGAAGGTTCAGAGACCATTGTCCAAAAACTGAAAACACAACAGTCACCCAGGTTGATCAGTTGTAAATGCCATAAACTTTCCACTAAAGCACGCAGTCTCTCCCTAAGGCACGGAACACAGTCAACCTTCCTGTATCTGGGACAGCATAACTTCATAAAACTCTCTAAGGATCAGGGCTGGGATCACTTCCCTACTGGGCTGATAATTAAACAGCTGCTAATTAGCACCGACTGTGCAGGGCCAGGGAGGGGCCAGGAGAAGGCGGGGCAATCCAGGGTGCTGCCTCCAAAGGGCGTGCAGAACGTCTTGGCTTGAAGTGAGCATGAGAAGAAAAACCACAAAACACAGAACTGATATGTTGCTGAGAATACTGGTTTATGAAATCTGTGATGCTGTCGCTTGTATCACACTATTCTTTTCTGTATTACTCAGAATTATTTTGTTTACCACTATTATGCGTTGACTTAGTCCCCCTAAAAGATATATTGAAGTCCTAGCTGCACGTAAATTCAATGAAGATAGAACATGCCCTCACACCATGCACAAAAATAAACTCAAAATGGCTTAAAGACCTAAATATAAGACAAGACACAATAAAACTCCTAGAAGAGAACATAGGCAAAACATTCTCTAACACAAGTCATACCAATTTTTTCTTAGGTCATTCTCCCAAGGCAATAAAAATGAAAACAAAAATAAACAAATGAGAGCTAATCAAACTTACAAGCTTTTGCACAGCAAAGGAAACCGTAAAAAACAAAATGAGACAAAACGAAAAGACAACCTATGGACTGGGAGAAAACATTTGCAAATGATACGAACAACAAGGGCTAATCTCCAAAATACATAAACAGCTCCTACAACTCAACAACAAAAAAACCAATTAAAAAATGGGCACGGACTTCCCTGGTGGCGCAGTGGTTGAGAGTCCGCCTGCCGATGCAGGGGACACGGGTTCGTGCCCAGGTCCGGGAAGATCCCACATGTCGCGGAGCGGCTGGGCCCGTGAGCCATGGCCACTGAGCCTGCGCGTCCAGAGCCTGTGCTCCTCAACAGGAGAGGTGACAACAGTGAGAGGCTCACGTACCGCAAAAAAAAAAAAAAAAAAAATGGGCAGAAAACCTAAAGAAGACGTACAGATGGGCAGTAGGCATATGAAAAGATGCTCTACATCACTAATTATTAGAGAAATGCAAATCAGAACTACAATGTGGTATCAATTCACAGCAGTCAGAATGGCCATCATTAAAAAGTCTACAAATAACAAATGCTGGAGAGGGTGTGGAGAAAAGGGAACCCTCCTATACTGTTGGTGGGAATGTAAGTTGGTGCAGCCACTATGGAACACAGTATGCAGGTTACTCAGAAAACTAAAAATAGAATCACCATATGATCCAGCAATTCCTCTCCTGGGCATATACCCGGACAAAACTGTATTTCAAAGACATACAAGTACCCCTATGTTCATAGCAGCACTATTCACAATAGCCAAGACATGGAAACAACCTAGATGTCCATCAACAGATGAATGGATAAACATGTGGTATACAATGGAATACTACTCAGCCATAAAAAAGAACAAAATAATGCCATTTGCAGCAACATGGTTGCAACTAGAGATTATCATACTAAGTGAGGTGAGTCAGACAGAGAAAGACAAATACCATATGATATCACTTATATGTGGAATCTAAAATATGACACAAATGAACCTATCTACTGAACGGAAACAGACTCATAGACATAGAGATCAGACTTGTGGTTGACAAGGGGGAGAGGGGGTGGGAGAGGGAGGGCCTGGGAATTTGGGATTAGTAGATGCAAACTATTACATTTAGAATTGATAAACAGGGACTTCCCCGGTGGTGCAGTGATTAAGAATCTACCTGCCAATGCAGGGGACACAGGCTCAAGCCCTGGTCCGGGAGGATCCCACATGCCACGGAGCAACTAAGCTCATGTGCCACAACTGCTGAAGCCTGCGCTCCTAGAGCCCACGCACCGCAACGAACAGTAGCACCCGCTCGCCACAACTAGAGAAAGCCCGCGCACAGCAATGAAGACCCAAAGCAGCCAAAAAACAAATCAATTTAAAAAAAGAAAAAAAATTTTTTAATTGCAAAAAAAAAAGAATGAATAAACAACAAGGTCCTACGTGTAGCACAGGGAACTATAACCAATCTCCTGGGATAAAGCATAATGGAAAGGAATATTTAAAAAAGAATGTCTATATGTGTAAAACTGAGTCAATTTGCTGTACAGCAGAGATTGGCACAGCACTGTAAATCAACCATACTTCAATTTAAAAAAATATGGAAAACAAAATACGTTGAAGTCTTAACCGCCAGTACCTCTGAAGGTGACCTGATTTGGGAACAGGGTCAGTGCAGATGTGATTAGTTAAGGTGAGGGCAGCCTGGGGCCCAGTGGGTCCTAATGCAGTGCGGCTGGTGTCCTCATAAGAAGAGGATGGATAGACACAGGAGGAAAATGCCACAGAAAGACACACTCACCCCCCCACCCATACACACTGCCACCCCCATAGCCACACAGACACAGAGTGAAGCCACCTCTGGAGGGAGGAGGCACAGGGCAGACTTTGCTACTAGAAGCCCAGGAGCACCGGGACTACCAGAAGCCAGGAGAGGCAAGGGAAGGGCCCCAGCCAGAGACCTCCGGAGCACAGCCCTGCCAGCTCGTTGATCTGAAGTCAGAACTGCTGGCCAGAACTGTGAGAGAGTAAATTTCTGTTGTATTAAAGCCACCCAGTTTGTGGTACTTGGTTATGGAAACTGTTACAACAGCTAAGAATTAAACTACGTCCCAATGCCTCCTTCTTATTTGTAAGCTTCATTTGGTACGTAAAGTGCTCTTGTAGTTTCATTTGGACAAAGATTGCTTTTTACCATATGTCACTTCTGCAAACAAACAAAAGCAAAATGTTAGTAAAATAAATTGGTTAAGAAGTTCCTCAACTCCTTCACAGACGGTGTCTAACTCAGAGCTGTCCGTGTCTGTGTTTTCCTCAGTGCCATCCAGCACGTTGGTGGTCAGCCTTTCTTGAGAAAATGCCTCACTCTTGTCTCCAGGATTTTCCTCCAAACTGCCCACACCTATTCCGCACGTTTTGTTGCACCAGGGGAGGCAATGAACATTTTGTCACTCTTGGCATTTGCAGAGAGCAGTTGTAAGATGCACTTAGAAATAGATGGTGTATGATAGTTTTTGCTTTTCTAGACTTTCTGATGGCAAACTTTTCTTTTTTAATTTAATTTATTTATCTATTTTTGCCTGCTTTGGGTCTTTGCTGCTGTGCACGGGCTTTCTCTAGTTGCAGCGAGCGGGGGCTACTCTTCGTTGCAGTGCCGGGCTTCTCATTGCGGTGGCTTCTCCTGTTGTGGAGCACGGGCTCTAGGCACACGGGCTCAGGAGTTGCAGCACACAGGCTCAGTAGTTGTGGCTTGTGGGCTCTAGAGCACAGGCTCTAGAGCATAAGCTCAGTAGTTGCGGTACACGGGCTTAGTTGCTCCGCAGCATGTGGGATCTTCCCAGACCAGGGATCGAACCCATGTCCCCTGTGTTGGCAGGTGGATTCTCAACCACTGCGCCACCAGGGAAGTCCTGATGGTAAACTTTTGAGGGGTTAATCACAGTGGAACTTCTCTCAGTTTGCCTCACCCCAGGACTGGAGACCCTGAGAAGTGGACTGGGAGACAGTCGTCTATGGGAGCGATGAGGTTTTGCGGGCAGAGCCCTGGATCGGGGTTAGGAGCTCTGGGGTAGGCTTGAGGTGTAGCCATGGACATGGGTTTGAAACCGGCACCTGTCCCTAACCCTGTGTCTTTGAGCATCATAGCGATCTTTCTGAGACTCGGTTTCCTTACCCCTAAAATGGGAATCATAATTACCTCTGAGGGTTGTTTTGAGAAATGAATCATGACAACTGCTGTGACACACCCAGCACGGTGCCCGGCACATGGCAGGTCAGGTCCCACAAATGCCAGTTCCCTTGGTCGGTCCTCTAGTCGGCTGTCCTGGACCCGGGTGCACATCAAATCACCTGAGAGCTTTAACAATCCCCACCCTCAGGCCACACCTGGACCCAAGCAGACCCTCTGGGGCTGGGGCCGAGCATCGAGGTTCTTCAGACTCTCCACATGGCCGCGCCCTGCACCAAGGTTGACTCTGTCTTAGAGGCCGGTTTTCTTCCTCCGTAAAAGACCTGTCTCCACCTCTGGGAACTGTGATGAGGCTCTGGCCGGATGCAGGCTGTGGAATCCTCACTTGGTAAAGAGCTCTGCAGACGTGGGACTCGTGCCATCACCTTGCTGAAGGTTTCACCCCAAGGTGGGGCGGGGGGATGCCCACTGCCCTCAGCCGGCACTCCTTCCACTGCCGGGCCTGGCTCTTCCTCCCTTCCTTTCTGTGGAAGGATGTGGTCAGATTGGATCATTTATTCTCTAACTGGGCTGAACAGCTGAGTCACCGGGGTGAGCCGCTTCTTAAATTAAAAATTATTTTAAAACAGAGAAGTAGGAAAGAAGAAAAGAAAAAACATGATTTCCCCCTACCTTCCCATAATTCCTGTTGACTAAAAAGAAAAAATAAGGTAGCACATGTGCATGATTAGAAAATAAAAGAGGTACAGAAAGTTACATGATGGAAAGCAAACATTTTATCCTTCCCTCCTCTTCTCGGCTCACAAATAGCTCCCCTCAAAGGTAACTGCTGCTAATAATTTCTTGGGAGCGCTTCCAGGAAATGTTTATACACACGCTCTAATACACATATATACAGAAAGAGGGAAATTTTGTTAAAATCAGTGTACTTAGCATGATCCTTTTACAGTGTAGTGAGTTGAATGTTCCCTCAAAATATATATCCCTCAAAAATTTTTTTTGAATTTTATCTGTCTATATCTATCTTTCATCTATCTATCTATTGATCTATCTATTAACTATCTATCTATCTCTCTCTCTCTCTATCTATCATCTCTCTATCTTTTGGGCCACATGGCTTGTGGGATCTTAGCTCCCCGACCATGAATCAAACCCGGGCCCTCAGCAGTGAAAGCACGGAGTCCTAACCACTGGACTGCCAGGGAATCCCCCTCCCTCCAAATTTTATGTCCACGTCCTAAATCCTGGAATCTGAGAATGTGACTTTATTTGGAAAAAGTGTCCTTGTAGATGTAATTATAGATCTTGTGATGAGATCATTCTGCATTATCTGGGTGGGCCCTAAATCCAATGACACGTGATCCAGAACAAGTATCCTTACAAGAGACACAGGAGAGAAACACAGAGGAGAAGCCTCGTGGAGATGGAAGCAGAGAGGAGAGGGATGCAGCCCAAGCACAGGAACGTGACAACCAACAGAGGCTGGAAGAGGGGGAAGGATTCTCCCCCCCAGAGCCCCTGGAGGGAGTACTGCCCCGAGGACACCCTGATTTTGGACTTTTGGCCTCCAGGACTGTGAGAGACTAAATAGAAGTTGTTTTAAATCGCGAAGTTTGTGGAATTTGTTACGGTAGCCATAGGAAACTCATACAACATAGCAAATTTAAAAGAGAGATTTATATATACACATACATATATACAATATCAATATATAATAATCATATGTTTAATATCTAAATATAGATATTATATAGTATATAACTAGCAGACTTACATATATAATACGTATATGTTATAATCTATATATTTCTACATATCTGTAGTTATATCTATTGTAATATAGATATAATATCTGGTGGTATCTTTTAAATTTACTATGAAAGGATCATGCTAACTATGTATACTATTCTTTTCTTTTTTAATGAACATAGTAAAGCTTTTATTTTTTTCCGCATCTTTATTGGAGTATAATTGCTTTACAATGTTGTGTTAGTTTCTGCTGTACAACAAAGTGAATCAGCTATATATATATACATATATCCCCATATCCCCTCCTACTTAAGCCTCCCTCCTACCCTCCGTATCCCACCCCTCTAGGTGGTCACAAAGCACCGAGCTGATCTCCCTGTGCTATGTGGCTGCTTCCCACTAGCTATCTATTTTACATTTGGTAGTGTATATATGTCAATGCTACTCTCTCACTTCGTCCCAGCTTACCCTTCCCCCGCTGTGTCCTCAAGTCCATTCTCTACATCTGCATCTCTATTCCTGCCCTGCCACTAGGTTCATCAGTACCTTTTTCTTTTTTTTTAGATTCCATATATATGCATTAGCATACAGTATTTGTTTTTCTCTTTCTGACTTACTTTAGTCTGTGTGACAGACTCTAGGTCCATCCACCTCACTACAAATAACTCAATTTCGTTTCGTTTTATGGCTGAGTAATATTCCATTGTACATATGTGCCACATCTTCTTTATCCATTCATCTGTCAATGGACACTTAGGCTGCTTCCATGTCCTGGCTATTGTAAATAGTGCTGCAATGAACACTGGGGTCCATATGTCCTTTTGAATTATGGTTTTCTCAGGGTATATGCCCAGTAGTGAGATTGCTGGGTCATATGATAGGTCTATTTTTAGTTTTTTAAGGAACCTCCATATTGTTCTCCATAGTGGCTGTAACAATTTACATTCCCACCAACAGTGCAGGAGGGTTCCCTTTTCTCCACACCCCTCCAGCATTATATATACTCTTCTTAACAAAAACTCTTTCATTCCCTTTAACAGATGCATATTATTTCATCATGTGGTTAAAGAAAATTTCTTTATTTCGTCACCTGTCGAAGGATGCTCTGGTTGGCGCATCTTTTGTCGTTGTTATTTTGCCGTTCCACTGAGTGCTGCAGTGAATGTCTACACACACACAGAGGTGATGTTTCTAAAGTATGTCATCAGGATAAATTACAGGCAGTGGGATCGCTGGGCTGATGAGGACAACTTTAAATTTTCATCAGGCTGTTACTGCCAAATGCCCTCCAGAAAGTCTATAACAAATTGCATGCTCACTGACAGCGCATCAGAGTGGGGGGAACTTTAAAAAATTATGGATCTCAGGCACTGTAATGGGGCTATCCTGATCCAGGGGCCTGGGGTGCTGCCCGGGAACCTGTACTTTGAAGAGCTCCCAGGGGATTGGGCTATAGACCAGGGCTGAGAACTTCAGGAGGCTCCAGACTCCGAGGTCCCCTCTGGTTCTCTGATGCATGCAGTGATGCTTCTGTCTGGGGAAGCAGAGGTTCCGAGCCTGGCCTCACAGAGCAATCGTCTGGGGAGTTTTAAACGAGTCCCTGTGGGTGGGTCACGGCCTCTGGGTTTCTCGAGCTTCCCAGGTGATTCTGAAGAGGCCCCGGGCTTGAGAAACAGTGTGCTGGACTCCTCTGCTCCCCTTTCTTCTCTCTTGACCCCATCCTGACACAACAGGGACAGAGAACTGAAATCAGATTAAACTACAGCTGAGAGAGGGACAAGGTGCATCTACACTAAGCAACTTCAAGAGTGCGCTCTCTGGAGGAGAACAAACCCAAATCCATAAGAAAATATTCGATTTACTCACTAAAAATTCATCTCTCCTTATTCATCTCGGGCTAGTTGCTGGGAGTGGGGGGACGGCAATGTGGGGGGTGGGCAGTGGGAGGAGTATCAAGAATATAGCAAAGTTTCCAAAGAACATTGTTCTTTAAAAAATAATTAAAACCCTCTTAATTTGTGAGGTAAATTACCTAGCGTTTATTATGAGCCGAGGACTTCCTTTCCCTGATAGTTCAGACAAAACAAAAATAGCTGTTCCAGAAACATCCTGCCCAATACATCAGCTAGAACATCTGTGGGTGGACTTGAAGACGAGTCCACATGGGATGCAGGATTGAGGCTGGAGCAGACAGACCTCTGGCCCCTGGCCCGACCATCCTGTCTGTTGTTACTCTCCTGGGGAGGAGGGGAAAGGACCCGTCCTTTCTGGCGTGTCAGCCAACCTGGAGAGAATCTGTCTTCCTCTTGTGAGATGCCAGAGGTGTGTTGGAGGGGCTGTCCTTTTAAGATTTGAGCTGCTGGGGAGAACTGAAATGGATTGGGTTGGGCTTCATCTCACGGAAAGGACAGTACAGCTTGACTTCTATTTAGTATAAAATGTGGAAGAGGAGGCTGCGTGGCAATGTGGATGAGTTGGTCTTTGGGACAGGAAGGCATGGAGGCCCTGATGTACCTACTGTCTACTGCTGTGACATCTCGAGCAAGCTACAGAAACTCTTAAAGGCTCAGTTTTTTCACCTGTAAAATGGGGATGAGAGCTAATACCGACTCACAATGATGGAGGGCTGACTGTGTGCCAGGTGGTGTTTAGTCCTTTTCATACCTCATCTCAGATAGTTTTCACAACAACCTTGGGGCAGGGGCGGGGCGCTAGGAGGGAAGGCATGAAGAAGTTAAATGGTTGGAAAAGTCACACAGTTAGCCAAGGGTGGAACCATGAGTCAGATCTGTTACAGGCTGAATTATGTCCCCCTAAAAAAATTCATACGTTAACGCTGGAACCCCCAGTATGTCAGAATGTGATCGTTTTTGGAGAAAGTGTCTTTAAAGAGATAATTCAGTTAAAATGAGGTCATTAAGGTGAGCCTTAATCCAGTATGGCTGCTGTCCACAGAGTGAAGACAGCCACCTTCAAGGCACGGAGAAAGGCCTGGAATAGGTCACTCTCTCGTGGCTCTCAGAAGAAACCAACCCTGCCGATACCTTGATCTTGGACTTCCAGGCTCCAGAACTGTGAGACATAAGTTTCTGTTGTTTAAGCTGCCTGGTCTGTGGTGCTGGGTTACGGCAGCCCTAGAAAACTCACACGTTGCCCCAGCAGACCTGTTGCACAGTCTGGATATACCCCTACTGTCCCAGGTGGTTGCTTTGCTCCTGCCTCATATTTGGGTTGTGGTGAGGGTGAGGCTCAAATGAGACAATGCAGACACACATCTGGCCCCTGGTACATACTCAGTAAACGCCAGCAATTGCTACCGGAATTATTGCCAGTGTTGTCATATTTCGGGCCCTGTGGAAAGATAGCAGGGTGGCGCCTTCCTTTGTTCCATCCTACCTCAAGCCAGGGTTGTCTTTTCCCAAAGCAACCCAGAGAGTCTTTGATTCATTCTTTTCTTTTTTTAATTATATTTTATTTTTGGCTGCGTTGGGTCTTCGTTGCTGTGTGCGGGCTTTCTCTAGTTGCGGCGAGCGGGGGCTACTCTTCGTTGCAGTGCTCGGGCTTCTCATGGCGGTACCTCCTCTTGTTGCGGAGCACGGGCTCTAGGTGCACGGGCTCAGTAGTTGTGCACGGGCTTAGTTGTTCCGCGGTATGTGGGATCTTCTGGACCAGGGCTCGAACCTGTGTTCCCTGCATTGGCGGGTGGATTCTTAACCACTGCACCACCAGGGAAGTCCCTGATTCATTCTTCTTGCTCTTAGCCAGTGGAAGACAAATCAAATTCAACATGGCAAGAGAGAGCAGCTGGAGTCCATTCCCACGTGTGTCCTGACAGCAGAAGACCCCGTGCAGGAAAAGCACATCGCCACTTCTTTGCCTTCACCTTTCCAAGGCAGCACGTTAGCTCAGTGTTTGAACTGAGGAGCTGAACACAGCTCATCGAATGAGAAACCCAGAAAAGCCCTCATTGCTGGGATGAGGGAGATTACGGAGGAAGGAGGCCATGGCTAAACTCGGATAGTCCAGTTCCTCGCTTTCTACGAACCGTTCGTTGGCCTTGGCTGTCAGGATCTAGAGACGGAGGTTTGGGGAGGGAAGACTTGACCCAGGGAGGTCCATCACCAGCAAGGAAGGAGAGAGCAGGCAGGGAACAGAGTGCCTGGCTGCTTAACGTCCTCCTTGAACAGGCAGGTGTGACTTTTTGAAAGTCCAATTATAGGCAAATCACAGGGCTTAACTTTTCAAAGAACAGGGAGTTAAGCCGCAATTATGGTTGAATGCACCGTATTGATTGCCCTCATTTAGAGAGGTTTGCCCGTCTTGAGAGAATGAAGACGATCAATTGAGGGGAGAGGATATGGCTTCGTGCCTCTGGCCACAGTTCCAGCCACTGCGTCTCAGTGACAAGATATTAACAAATTGCTATCTAACAACTAAAGCTGTGTATACAAGCTATGCTACGAGATAAGGCAGTGTAATTAGGGAGGGATCGAAAGAGGCTTCTAGTAGAGTGAAGGGCAGAGGCCACTGACAGGAATGCCTGTAGAAGGTAAAATTCCAGCTGGAATGTGTGTGTATCATGATCTCAATCTTCCTCTAGCTCCAGTTTCCACAGTGGTGGGGAATGTCACGAGTTGGATTTAGGGGATTATATTACGGAAAAGGAAATTCAAAGACAGTAGGTGCTGTGCCAGATGTTGGGACAGGGATGGTTAGACTGGGGTACACTTGAGAGGATGCCAGGAACCCCTAAATGCTGTCTGTGGCCACAATGACATGACCTTTTCAATGAGGTTCTCCTGAGAAGTGAGTGTGGAAAAGAAGCAAAGCAAGTCTAAGTCGCTTTAACATATTGATAGCTTTAGGTATTGACCCAGAGCCTGCTGGCCAGGTGCATGGCTCTGATTCCCGTTGCAGGTGGGCAGAAGGACCTCAGTCTAACAGAGCAGTCTCCTGGGAGGTCAAATGGTGGGGGGCGGGGGGGGAGGACAGGGAGAAAAGAGGAGTGAGGCAAAGGCTCTGCCCTGTCCACTCCAGGTGTGGCCCCCTCCGACTGTCCTCACACACGACCAGCACACTCAGTGCTCCAACTTCCTAGAAAGGCACCGGGAGAAAGAGGTGAAGAGAGGCCAGCAGGGCCCACAGAGAAAGTGCTCATGGCACCCAGGTGGGAGTGAGTGGCTACATCCCCTGCAAAGCCTCCAGTGTGATGCTGGTACATGGTCCAGTTCTGCTAGTGGACCAGACAGAGGATACTGAGTAGGATGTGTCCAGGATATCCCTGTTCTTTGCTGGACTGAGGGTTCAAGAGCGTGCTTCTGGAAGGAACGGGTGAGTCTGACTGCGTACGCAATGCAAGTTTCACTAACCACGTGTCTACCGCTGGTAAGCCTCTCTAGGCAGAGCTACAATGTCAAGGGCACCTGGCTTAGACCTGTAGGTTAGTTACCTTCACTTTGCTTCCATGATCGCAGGGTACTAATGGTACCCCAGCCCAGCTGCTGCCCCACAAATGTTTGTGGGGAAAAGGGGATGGGGGGAGTGTGGGTGATACAAAGTCATGGCTCTACCTAAGTGCTAAAGACCATGCAGTGTGGTTCAGTGAGCAGACACTAGACTCAGAGCCAGAAAGAACAGGGTTCAGTCCTGGCATGGTGGTTTTCTTCTTATTTGTGTGTGTTCTGAGGTAGGTCCCTCTAGGTCTCCGAGTCATGATTTCTTCATCTAGGGGAGAGATGTTTTTGTAAATAAAGTTTGTTAAATGCAGCGGTGCCCATGTGTTTACATCCTGCCTCTGGCTGCTTTCACTGCAATGGCAGAGTTGAGACCGCAAAGCCCACCCGCCTAAAGTAAGTGCTCTCTGGACTTTTACAGAAAGCCTGTCGACCCCCGATGTATAGCATAGAGATGATGGAATTCTTGACCAGACAGGCTAATGGTTAGGATCATGTAAAATAATCTTTCCTTGGTGGACACTACGAGGCATGCAATAAATGTTACTCTCTATAACTAGGATGAATAATATGCTTTCGGAATCTGTCTCATCTATGAGGGTGGAAGCAGCGGCAGAATTCTGAGTAGTGGTGCAAATGGTGTGATTTGAGGGGCACAAAGAAACCTTCTGGGGGTGATTCAAATCACCTACCCTGAGCACAGGCACACTGACTCAGTTCCAGCCACGAAGAGTTAAGCTTTAATTTTAAGCCTTCATCATCCAGGTTGATTATGGATTGAAAAGATCTGGAAAACAAGCCCTCTGGGAAAGGCAACACATCCAGGTGTTACCACTTACCAGCACTTGTGCATGAACTCATTAATTAGATGGCTTTTCTCAATGATGCTGGTTGAGATTGGTGCAAGGAAAGAATGAGAGTTTACGGAGACGTTTGTGGAAATTCTTAGGCAGTTTCTTGCAAGCCAGGGAGAAGTGCTTACTGAAAGCAAAAACAAAGGATCCAGGGCTTAGAACTGGGTGCACCTGGAAGAGGGAGGATTAAGATAAAGGAGGAGGGCTTCCCTGGTGGCACAGTGGTTAAGAATCCGTCTGCCAACGCAGGGGACACAGGTTCGAGCCCTAGGTCTAGGAAGATCCCACATACTGCAGGGCAACTAAGCCTGTGAGCCACAACTACTGAGCCTGCACTCTAGAGCCCAAAAGCCACAACTACTGAGCCCGTGCCACAACTACAGAAGCCTGCACGCCTAGAGCCCGTGTTCCACAACGAGAGAAACCACAGCAATGAGAAGCCCGCACCACAATGAAGAGTAGCCCCTGCTCGCCGCAACTAGAGAAAGTCTGTGCACAGCAACAAAGACCCAACACAGGCAAAAATAAATAAATAAAATAAATAAATTTATTTTAAAAAAAAGATAAAGGAGGAGAGTGAAAACGCTCTCAGACTTGTTTGCTTCTCTGGACATCCTTTGTGCCTGACGTGTCTTCAGCGCAGGATACGCTTACTGTTTATTCGCTATGACAAAGCTTGTATTGCTTCTTCATAACTTTTTCAGTGGGGGAACAAACCAAAAAGCTGTCTGCTAGAGAGTATAAATGGATTCTTGAAAATTCACAGTCTCCTTTTCTGAAACTCACACATGCTGAAGGTTTGATTTTTGGATTAGGACCACAGACAAAAGAGCTCAGGAAGAGAGAAGATTCCCTTCCTCTTCTTCCTAAAGGACATCTTTTTTTTTTTTTTTTCGCGGTACGCGGGCCTCTCACTGTTGTGGCCTCTCCCGTTGCGGAGCGCAGGCTCAGCGGCCATGGCTCACGGGCCCAGCCACTCCGCGGCATGTGGGATCCCCCCGGACCGGGGCACGAACCCGTGTCCCCTGCATCGGCAGGCGGACCCTCAACCACTGCGCCACCAGGGAAGCCCAGGACATCTATTTTTAATCTTCCTCAAAGGTTAGCCTCTTTGTCAACAGCAATGCCTAGTCAATTCTTTCCTCCTATCAGTATTCCATCAATTGCCAATGGAAAAATTCTGGGCTGACAGAGTGGAAAAGTAGATGTGTGTTGAAATTACAACTGGCATATGTCTGAAATATTTGGGGGCTGGTTACTGTGTGTCCCCCGCACCAGGCGGCTGGAGAGTAATTCGTACGTCAAGACAAGCGGCCCACGAATGACAAAACAGCAACAAGGCATAAAGGTCAGAGTGATGGATTCTTAAAACACTTCTCCTTAGGCACAGAGCACCTAGTGCGGAGCATTAACGAGTCCCCGAATGGTGATGCAGGACAAATGAAGAAAGTAATGAACTGACTTTGCAGTCATGCTCCTGGAAGGTAGAGAAACAACCATGAGCTTAGATCTGCCCTCTGAGAAATGCCAGGAGAGAATAGCTTTTCATTCTGCAGTGTCTTGGTTTCCTATGGCTGCTGTAACACATCACCAAAACTCAGTGGCTTAAAGCAACATGAATTTATTCTCTTACAGTTCTGGAGGCTAGAAGTCTAAAATCAAGCTGTCAGCAGAGCTACGTTCCTTCTAGAGGGTCCATTTCCTTGCCTTTTTTGCTTCTACAGGCTGCCTGCATTCTTTGGTTCATGGTTTCCTTCCTCCACTTTCTAAGGAAGCAATAGCGGGTCAAATTCTTACATGGTATCACTCTGACCTCCTCTTCTGCCTCCATCTGATAAGATCTTTGTGATGACCGGGCCTCTGGATAACCCAGGATAATCTCCCTATCTTAAAGGCAGCTGTTAGAAGCTTTATTTATCCCTTGCCATGTACCATAACATATTCATGGACTCTAAGGATTAGGTCGTGGACATCTTTGGGGGCCATTATTTTCCCTACCACCTGCAGGAAGGGAGCTAATATTCATGCTGGGGAAGTGAGGCTGAGTGTTGACTAATTCTACTGAAGATACAGGGCTGAAGGCAGTTTGATGGAGATACAGAGCACCCAGAATTCTTCAGAAAAAGAAACAAAGCAGCTACACCGTTGGATGAACCACAGTGGGCAAAGTGCTGATGACGGTGTCTTATCTAGTGGTGAAAAGACAATAGTGGGGTAACTGGAACTGTTTCTGTCAACAGCTGATGCATGATACTAGTTCAGAAGAATGGCCAGTCTGTGGATGAGTATCTTCACCCCAAGAGATCTTAACAGGTTGAATTGATTGGCTTATACCAAATAATCAAAATTTGACAGCACAAGCAGGTGTACGATGCTGTTCTTAGGTTAAAAATAATCAGCTGTACGATCACAGGAGAGAGAAGAGTGTCTTGGTGGGACGGTAGGGTTCTAGCGACGACCAGCTTAACATGAAAGAATAATAATAGTTAATGGGAAAAACCTGAAAAAACAAAGTCAGACTCCGGGTGCTTTAGGAGAAGTAGGGTCCCAGATGGAGGACAGGGCAGATGTTTTTGAGACATCTGGTCCCGTTCTGGAGTCCACTTTCAGGAGGGCACTGGCAAATTTTGTGCCCAGAGGAAGGAACTAGAGTGATGACACAGCTGAGAAACATCACATCTAGGAAACTGGAGATGAATATACAAAGCCAGCTCATGGGGTGGACTGCAAGTGGGGTTACTCAGACGGGGGGCTACTGAGAGTTCCAGATGGTGACCCCACCGGGCGCAATCTTCCAAGGCCTGTTTCGGAAACTTTTACCAGTTGAACTATACTATTTGTATCTATTTACCCGCCTCTGACCTCCCACCTTACTTATGGGAGTGTATTCCTCTGCTCCATTGATACTGGGTTTGGCTGTGTAAATTGCTCAGAACTTATGCTGGAAGAAGTCTACTTGTCCACTCCTGTACTTCTTGCCTTTCAGTCATGGCCATGAGAAGATATGCCCAGGGTGGCCCATTTTACTTCGGGAGCTGTAAATCACAAAAGCCCAGTGCCATCTGTGTGGGTAAAATCTTCTAGGAAGAGCCCTGGTGGCAGTGTATACAGTGGATTGCAATTTGTAACCATGTCGTTTGTTCAGAGTGTCAGAGAACTATGCAGGGAGGGTCAGAGGAGATTCCATCTCAATCCTGCAAGTCCTTTAGACATTGGAAATTTGGCAAACTTTGTGCTCCCAACACTTTATCACTTTAACTAATAGCTCCAAAGGCAACATTGAGTCAGCAAATGCTGGGTTTGGATAGAGCTTATTTCATTCAGAAATAGCTATAAAAAAGAAAAAACAAAAACAAAAAAAAGTAACCCACATAGGAGAACTGGAAAGAAAAATACTAGGAAAAGGGAGGAAGGTAATGCCGAAGACTTAGGGAAAAGGATTGCACGAGAAAGTGACTCAGCATCAGCGCTAGAAGGAAATTCTTTGATACGTTGATTAGGATATAAATCGAGATTTTCATGAACTAGGTAGTCCACATCCATAAGACTGAGAGGAAAAAACACAGCAAGACCAAAAAGTGAATTGTTGAAACATAGAACAACTAAGAGGACGCCAAACACAAAAGCAAAATGAAAATTTGTTTTGAAAGCAGCAAAGAGCAGAATTGACAATGCAGAAACAGATCAGTAATGATAAAGGTAAAATTTAATGGTTTTACCAGAAAGAGGTAAAAAATGTTGAAGAGAAAATTATCTATGTGTAGGACATAGAACAGAGATTCAACATAGAAGTTATAGTTAACTGGCGGGATGGGAATATTCCTGAATGCTTTCTCAGTAACAAATATTACTGACCTCTAGTGGGAATAATTTAAGGTCAAATACCCAGTTCCTGGTGCCGTGGAGGTCTCCATCTCTAAGGTGCCTGTGTGTTTTCACTTCAGAAGCTTCAACTCCTTACTGAAAAGCCTCAAGCAGAGGAGATAAGGGTGGGCTTTCTTGTCTTATTTGTGTTTATTGGTGCCAGCCTTTTGGGTGGGTATCTTGCTTAGGAATTTATAGCCAGAGAGCCATAGTTTCTGAGATCTAAGGGGAGGAGTGTGTTCCGTAGCAGGCAGTGTCCTGTAGGGTGGATTACACGGATGTTATAAAGGACAAAGGTTGAGCCTCAGGTTCTAAGAGGTCCAAAGTGTTAACTGGAGACCCTTCCACTGCTGGTATTCACTGTGATCACAAGTAAGTTGAGCCTGTAGTCAACACATAGTTAGAAGCTGCTTGACTCTTTCCTGCTGCTGGTCCTCAGACCTGGAGCAGTAACAGGAGGTGGGCAGCAGAGTGAGGTGGCTTGAGCTGAAGGTCCCCAGTTCACCAGGGAGCCAGCTCCTCAGCTTGGGAGTGTTGCTAACAATATTCTTGTGGGGAGACAGCGTTCGGAGCCATTGGAAGAGACAGAGACACAAAGCAAAACACTTGAGTATATAAATGGAAAGGCAAGAGTCATAATGTGAGATCTATACTTAGCCATATTCCAGGGAATATTTGAATTGCAGCAATAGAGACAAAATCTCAGAAGCATCCAAGAAGAAAAAAAATACATATTAACCACAAAGGAATAAAAAAGTCAAACCAAGCTGGGCCTTCTCTGCAACACCAAATGCCAGAATCCAAGGAGGGAATGTAGACAGCTCAAGAGGTCAGTGTTTGTGTTTCAGCCACTGCTGCTGCATAACAAATTGCCCCAAGGTGTGGTGGCTTAAAGCAACCGTTTCCTTACATTCACAGATTCTGTGGTTTAGGAATTTGGAGATGGCACAGAAGGATGGCTTGTGTCTGTGACATTATTTTGGGGTCTTGGCTGGAATGACTCAAATGCTGGGTGTGACTCAAGGGCTGGGGCTGCCTGAGGTGTAAAGATGTTCATTCCAAAGACCAAATACTTTGGTCTCCAAAGTGTTGTTCTTTGGAGATTCTCCTTTATTGTTTCTTGAGGCAAGTTCTCTAGGAATTGATATTGGAAGCAGAGCCATTTAGAATCCCGAAGGGCCCTTCTCCACCCCTAGTCACTGATTTCCTTTACAATGGTGTGAGTTGCAGGTGATTTCTAATCTGCCTTCCTTTGGCTGCCTGGGGGGAACCCCTGGCTTTTTTTTTCCTGAGCAGAGATAACCACACCTTAATTTCCCTGGGAGTCAATGGCAATATAGTGTCTATGGGTGTTTTCTTGAACTTCCTCTATATTAAAGAAATTCTGGTTTATCTGTCACCACGGAGATAGACTAAGACAGACCTTCCTTATCATTTCCAAGGTTATTAGCAATTCTGCACTGACACCTGGGATGCATAGCCCATCCTCAGAAATGCACAGCGCTACCTGTCATTCCAGATGGGGCTGGAGCTTCGTTTCCATGGGTTGGTTTGGGGATATTTTCCACGATGCCACTTAGTGAGTTGTATCATCAATTGGCAGATAATGAAGTGTGAACAATGGTGTGTACCTTCCAATCTGAAACCAAAGTTGGGGAGCACCTGAATGTAACCAGCTTCATGGTCAGAAAGCCATAGAGGGCTTTGTTGCTCCTTACTTGACCTATTTCTACGTGGTCTGCCATTTGCCTGATGTTTGCTCAGCACCTGGTAAGCAAAGAGCTTTCAGAAAAGGTAGAAAAGAAAATCAATATCTCTGCCCATTTAGATAGCCTCTCACTATTCAGCTACATTCACACAGTGCTGGGGAGGAACACAGGAGATCTATGCATTGTAGGGACCTGGAGAATGCATTCAGTCAATTCATCTAAGCGATCGATGGATTAGTTGCTAGCCTGGATTCAAGAGACTAGGATTTTATAAAACTGTGGCTTGAAGAAACTATACCATCTACCCGTGTTTCTCTCCTATAACTGCCTCTCTGACTGAGATGAGAAGCAGCACCCTATTATCCTGCTATGAGCCAATAATTATAAAAATCTCAATAATAACGCTAGATGCAAGATACAATTACTAGATGTCTAGGCATTTCAGCAATCTTATAACGTGGTGTTATTACTGTGGCAACTTTAAAACATGTCTGTAAATTCTTCAGTGGTCCTCTCATCAACAGGGAAGACCCATGTCCCTCCCTGTGCTCTGAGTGGGCTTGTGACCGATTCGACCAGTAGAACGTGGTAGAAGAGATGTTGTGTGACTTCCAGTACCAGGTCAGAAAGGCCACCTGGCCCTTTTGACCCAGGGAAGCCAGTTGCACGTAAGGAGGTCCAACCACCCTGAGGCTGCCATGCTGGAAGGTCGTGCGCGAGTCCTCAGGTCCTGTACCCGTGGGAGTGGCCCATCAGGCTGCAACCATGTGAGACCCCAAGCCGGAGCTGCTGAGCCCTTTCCAAATTCTTGACCCACAGACCAATTCTTGACCCACAAAACAATAAAACTGTGATTGTTTCACATCTCTAGTTTGAGGGTGACTTATTACACAGCAATGTTAACTGGAACAATTATCCACCATTTTACGAGTGAAGAAATTGAGCCTCACAAAGCTTCAGGAACTTGCCCCAAATCACACAATTTCAAAGTTGCCTTTTTTTTTTTTTTTTGCCAGATTTGTTCTAGTTTGAAACCAATGCCCTTGACTCCATACCATAATGCCTTTCTAATTAGCCAGGTAATTGCAGGGGAAACAAAACACCACTGAGAATGTGTGAATGAAAAATGAAACCTCGGGCTTCCCTGGTGGCGCAGTGGTTGAGAGTCCGCCTGCCGATGCAGGGGACACGGGTTCGTGCCCCGGTCCGGGAAGATCCCACATGCCGCGGAGCAGCTGGGCCTGTGAGCCATGGCCACTGAGCCTGCGCGTCCAGGGCCTGTGCTCCACAGCGGGAGGGGCCACAACAGTGAGAGGCCCGCGTACCAAAAAAAAAAAAAAAAAAGAAATCTCACTATTTTATATGCTTCCCTGAAGATCCAGTTGGTGGTGAAGATCTACATCCCAGGCCCACGAGTGTGTGAATGAAAAGTCCTGGTCACAGGATCCTAGGTCTTCTCTCAGGGCAGAAGTCTTGGACACCTTCTCCCAGGTGTTGTGCTCCACCCCACACTGGCACTTTCCTGTTGACTCCACCAGCTGGACATTTACCATCAGCTTCTCTGCCAAAAAGTCAGCCATTCCCCCTTTCTGGAGGCAAAGAACCAACCATCACTGACCACCGTGGCCCCAGACACATCCCCCCAGGAGTCATTTCATTTGATCTTAGTCACCACACTGAGAGAGAAGTACTGCCACCCGCCTCTTGTGGATGCAGAAATCAGGGCTTAGAGAAATTAAGGGATTTGCTCAAGTTAATTGGTAAATGTTAACCCACAGTTTTCTGACTCATTGTACTGTGCTCCTTCTCAATGTCCTCGAAATACTAAACATTAAAAACTGAATTCAGTTCAGTGCTCCTGTGGCACCTGGCCCTTCCCCATTCTGACCAGTCTGATGAGAAACATTTCCATTTCAGGGGTGTCTGGTACCTTAAGGCAAAGCTATCTCCTACCTGAAAACTTTCTCTGGAAAAGCAAAGAGCGCCCTCACCACTCTCATACAAACCCCTAACCATGAGAGTGTGCTGGCGGGCAGAGAGATTTCAGGCACAGGTGACTTGAATTGGTAAGTAATCCTGACAGGCTGTGTTCCCTCAGGCAAGTGATTTAACCTCTCGGGTTTCCTTTTCATCAGGTGTAAAGTGAGAGAGTGACCCAGATAAATTCGAACATGCTGTGAACTTCCAGTGGATTCACAGCTATCTGGACTAGAAGGCATAAATATATGAAGTGACTTATAATGAAGACACATATGGTAATAACAACGTGAGGTTCTGTGAAATCAGCTGCCTGCACACTGTCATGGTGATTCTCTTTGCTTTTCCTTTTTGAACTTTTATTTTGAACTAATACAAAAAATTGGAAAAACAGAATAGAATTCGCACTTATTCTTCACTTAGACTTTCCAGATACTAATACTTGCCACATTTGCTTTATCCTTCTTTCTCTCTCACCACACACACACACACACACACACACACACACAATTTTTTTTTCTGAACCATCTGAGAGTAAGTTGTAAATAGTATGCCCCCTTACATTTAAATATGTCAGTATGTGTTTCCTAAAAACAATTACATTTCAATTGTGAAAATCAGGAAATTAACACTGAAACACTACTATGATCTAATCTCCACACCTTATTCAAGTCTCACCAGTTATCCCACTAATGTTCTTTATGGCAAAAGAAAAAAATGATTCAGATCCAATCCAGGATGATTTATATAATTTTCAAATGGGAAAATGTTGCCAAGTTTCCATCTCTAGAGAAACCAAAGCCAAAGATAATACGAGGTGGGGTCCTCCTTGCAGGGCACTGGCTAATAAGACTATAGGCAAAGCCATCCTCTGTGTATACAGTAAGATAAAGGCAGAGCTCACAGAGCCAAGAGTCTGGAAGCCACAGTAGAAAACCGTTAACCTTTTAGCGGGTCAGCAGTGGTGAACGCTGCACACAGCTGTGTTTGTCTGTGTTCTCAGAATCCCTTAGAGCAGTGGTTCTTATATTTAGAAGCAGCATCAGAAGCCTCTGAAAGCTTGTTAAAACACAAATTGCTGGTTCCCACCCCCAGAGTTTCTGATTCTGTAGGTCTGGCGCGGGGCCTGAGAATCTGTATTTCTATCAAGTTCCCAGGTAATGCTGGTGTTGCTGATCCAGGGGACCACAATTTGAGACCTATTGTTCTAAAGAAACCTGCGTCAGGTGATGCCCCCGCCCAGGAATTTCATATGCTGGCTTAATCAATGACCACCTCCTTATCAAATCCAGTGACCAATCTCAATGCCATTCAATCCTGTGACAGAGGCAGACATGGGGCAATTTCTCTACTTGCTGGCGACCTCCCATTTGTACCCAGACACTGGAGTGACTCCAGTTCCCATTCAGGCGTACCGAGAAAATACTATTTATGTGTGAGGTTCACTGACTGTGAACCCTACAGGCAAGACGTTATTTGTGTTAATCAGACAGACAGACACACGATGTAGGTTGCTCTGTAAATTCCCTGAAATGACGATAGAGATGGCTGTAAGTGAAGTAAGTCAGAAAGAGAAAAACAAATATCGTATATTAACGCATATATGTGGAACCTAGAAAACTGGCACAGATGAACCGGTTTGCAGGGCAGAAATAGAGACACAGATGTAGAGAACAAATGTATGGACACCAAGGGGGGAAAGTGGCAGGGGGGGGGGGGGGGGGCGAATTGGGGGATTGGGATTGACATATGTATGAAATAGATAATAAGAACCTGCTGTATAAAAAAATAAATAAAATTTTTTTATAAGTGAAAAGATTAAGCAAAGCTGGAAATTGAGATAGTATCCCCCCCCCCATTTTTCTGTTGTGCCATGTGAATTCAATGTTAAGGAAGCGAAGCATGTTCTAGACAGAGTGAGTCCTAGTCATCTTTCAATCACTACATCTCAACTCTAGCACTTTGTAGGTGTGCAACTTTGGGAAACTTTCTTAACCATTTTAGTTTCCTCATCTCTATAAAAGGAATGCTAATACAATTCGCCTATGGTAGACTAAATTACGGTACAGCAGACAATCATCCTCTCCCCCTCAAGCTCCGTGGGAGGGGCAGACTTCCCATCCCACTGATTTTAGGCTTGCTCATGTGACTTGCTTCGGCCAATAGGATGTGGGCATAAGTATGGGGGCTACAGGAAACCAATATATAAGTATAAGGAATCGTGTATTTCTGTTTTTCCTTTGGGAATTTTTGACTTCTGTCAGATAAGCCAGTGGTCATTAAGTGATAAGATAATCGGAACAAACGTGAACCCAGCCCTTGGCTTAAAGCCACGCCTAGCTGAGCCTACCCTAGATCAACTGAACCACAGCCAAACCACATATACATTAACGAGAACTGAGCGTCTGTCATAGATCCCTGAAAATTTGTTTGTTATGCAGAAATAGCTGACTGATACACATTATAAAACTACTGTGAAGATTAAATAAAATAACAAATGCAAAGGGCTCGGAACAGTGTAGAGCACATCATGAATGCTCTGTAGGTGCGGGCTGTAATTATCATTACACCTAGTGCCTAGACCATGGGGAAGGTTTTGATAGTAGGAGAAATGGAATCCTCCCTTCACCACTAGCATCCAAGCCTTCCTTATATGTTCTGGAATCCAAGACCCGGGTCTTAGTTCACATATTTGATCTTGACCCAATCACTTTACTTCTCCAAGCCTCAGTGATAGTTAATCAAGTAGAGTTAGACACTTCTGCCAACCTCATAGGTTTTTCTTCTTTTCAAATCACGTCAGATGATGGACATACTCATCATTAGGTTTTTACCATGAGATTTTTACCTTCTCTTCAAGAATAAAAATATCCTGAGCAGATCACAGTAGAAAGATCATTCAGTGTCCCAGGATCTGTCTGCCTGGTGCTCAGACAAGGACTGGGCCCACAGGCGTGTTCACAAATACCAGAGATTATGCCGGGAAAGGACTGAAGCTTTCAGTGTTTTCGAAACGGTCATAAAATTAAGTTTGAGATTCTTTAATTATGCATTCAGTTTTCATGAATGATTCTTTACTGGTCAGGCAGATCTCAGCTGAGAACAGAAGAAGCAGTGAGTCTGTCGACAGAAGACCTGGATTTAAGGGATGGTTTGTGGGAGAGCCTCTCCTTGACGGTGACCTGGGGAAGTCATTTAACTTCTGGGTAAAATAAAGGCAATGTTCATAAAGGTATAACCTGTATAGGGATGTTTGAGAATCCAGTCATGCCAATGCTGCTGCAGATGTGGTGAAACAAAATTTTTTTAAATCCATTTTTGGAGGAAGTGTAAATAGCCCACGTGGGGTGTGTGTTCAGTCCATCTGACTTTAAAGTGAGCATGCTGTTTGAGCCAGGAATCCCACTCCAAGAGCTGTACATGATCTCTGGGTGTCTCCCCGTTACCCATTCCTGAGCCCATTCTCCTTTTCTGGCTTCTCTCACTGCAGAGACTAAAGCAGCCAGACACCTGTTTACCCAGTTTTCCTGTGACTAGGGAAGGCTATGTGATCCGTTCTGGCCAATGAGCTATAAAGGGGGAATCTGGGAAAGGCTTTTCCCTCCATGAATAGAGGGAGAGCCTGTTCTCGCTTTCCCAGCCATCTTGCTTCCTGTCTTTGGAGGCTGGTGGATGAAGATGTGCTCTCTGGACTGGCAGCAGCCGTCTTGCAACCACAGGTAAGGTTGAGAGAATTGCAGAGACACCAACCCAGACCCTGGATTGTTAGTCGCTGGCCCAGCCTTGGAAATGGCCGACTTGGAAATCTAGATTTCTGTTACATGGGCTAATTAGGGCTTTTATTATTTGAGCTATTATTAGTTCTGTTACTGGCAGCAAAAGAACTCTTAACTGATATACCATCCTACACCTCTCTCTCTTTCTACTTCACACACACCCGCACACATACACTGTACTCTCGATACATATAGAAAGAAACTTCTAGAGCTGCACGGTCCAATAGAGAGTCACTGCCCCATGCGGCTACCGAGCATTTGGTCAGTGTGAATTGAGATGTGCTGTAAGCATAAAATGCACACTGGGTTTTGAAGACCTAGTACTAGCAAAGAATGTAAAATATCTCACTGTAATTTTATATCGATTGCATGTTGAATGATAATATTTGGGGTATACTGGATTACATAAAATATATTATTAATTTCACTTTTACTTTAAAAAATGTGGTTATTTAATATCATGCACCCATTTATGGCTCATGTTATATTCTACTGGACAGCGCTGTTCTAGAAGGATAGATACCAAACTAATGACAATGGTGACCTCTGGAGTGAAAAAGTGAAAGAGGGGCTCGATATGGAGGGAGATGTTTTTCTATATATATTTCTTGAATTTTCTACAACGAGCATATCTTCGTAGGTTAATTCTGTGAGTTTTAGGAATATAGGGAATATAGGAAAATAAATGACTGACTTGCAATCCTGCCTTTTCAATTGTGAAGTTATGCATATGTGAGTTGTAAGGACACAGCTTTTAAACCTGATAATCACCTATGTTGGAACATTATTTGCACTTGAATATAGGTACCAGGCATTTTAACTCTCTACAACTTTTAGACAACACATATACAGAGAAGTACTCAGGTAGTGTTTATGGTAATGAAAAAGAGTGTATCTGTTTTTTACCAGAAGACTTTATATATAAAGTAAGCTTGCTTTTGAAGAATTGGGGACATTTTCATGAAATCAACATCAAAAAACTGAAAAGGTGACATAAAGAAGTTAAGGTGCTTTGGGGTTAGCTCGTATATAACTAGCAATATTGACGATAACTCTGTTTTCACTGGTAGAACTCATCCTGGTTCTTGCCTTTTTGTGATGCCTTGGGAGGTTTATTTTTCTCCAAAAACCTCTGAGTCATTGAATTTCAGATTTAACATTGATTTATTCCTTTTGAGAGTTTGCCAAATACAAAGATAAATTGCTCGGCCTAAGTGATTAAGGTAGAATAATGGTTTGTTTCTAGTCAACACTGTGTTTAGTCCTTTAATTATTATTATTTTTAATTAAAAAGTCAGTACACAATTCTCAACCTGCTCGTGGAGCTGGAGAAGAAAATAACAGCTAGGATCCTGGAAACCAATGGCGGACAATTCACTGGCCCAGCTGTGGGGAGGGAGGAGACCCTGCAGGACGGCCTAGCTGCTGCTTGCTGGGTTCCGGCAAAGGTTTGATAATTGACGTTAGGTGTATACAGTGGAGGCTTCGAGTGTTTTCATGATTTCCCACAATTCAAGCAGAAATCCAAGTGGTTTGCTTGTTTCATCGTTTTACTCACAGCTCAGCCACAGGCTGGCTGTGTGATAGTCCCCTTTAGACCTCATCCTCCAGGCCAGTGAAACAGATAATCTCAAAAATCATTTCCAGCTTTGAACTTGTCTTATCCTGCCCTCCTCTTCCTTTCCCTTCTGCAACACCCTCTCTCTCCAGATGTTCAGTGTAATCAGAGAAACACGCGCATCGTCTGACATTTATAAATTTATTTATTTATTTATGGCTCTGTTGGGTCTTGGTTGCTGTGCACGGGCTTTCTCTAGTTGCGGTGAGCGGGGGCTACTCTTTGTTGCAGTGCGTGGGTTTCTCATTGCAGTGGGTTCTCTTGTTGAGGAGCATGGGTTCTAGGCGCGCAGGCTTCAGTAGTTGTGGCATGTAGGCTCAGTAGTTGTGGTTCATGGGCTCTAGAGCACAGGCTTAATAGTTGTGGCACACGGGCTTAGTTGCTCCACGGCATGTGGGATCTTCCCAGACCAGGGCTTGAACCTGTGGCCTCTGCATTCACAGGTAGGTTCTTAACCACTGTGCCACCAGGGAAGTCCCATTGTCTGACATTTAAAGCCACAGTTAATTATCTGCATTACAGATGTCCCTACTACTAAAATATATATCTTATGTATATTAAATTGTATGTACTATATATTGTTATATATACTATATATTAAATTATAGACTAACATCAAAATTATATATAAGTATATAAAATATTATACGTTTAATTTTATACACTTTATGTATTTCATTATATTTTAATAAAGATGATTTATCAAATATTTAATAAAATAAATTTATATATAAATATAAACAAAATAGAAATTTTTAATTTAAAAATATATTTCATATATTTTATATTATATAAAATCATATATTATATATAATCACATCTAATTATATACTATCTGTAAATATATGTATGTATATACATAAATACACATACACGGGAAAGAAACTTCATTGTGGAAAACATACACATAAACTCGCAGACGGCAAAAATTTCTCTGGGAGAAGTCAGAGAAAAAAACCATGTAATTATATTTCCAAATATGTAATAAAACCTAAGTTTAAAAATGCTTCATAACTGTTGTTTGGAAATTGAATTTTAGAGAATGGATGGTACGCTTAAATTCTCTTTAACCTGCTTTGTTTTTCCATTTCCCTGACATCTCTAAACTAGAACTCCTTGAAGGATGAAGAGTTCTTTGCTAGCATTCATTCCACTATCTACTAGAATTTCATTACAGTTGCTCTAGGTGTATAGTCAGACTCAGGACCCAACAAACACAGCCTATTAACAAACCTCTTCTCAACATGGGCATGGCGTGCATGTATAAAAGCATGATTTACTTGGATTTATTGAGGCGGCAGTAAATAAATTTGGGAACCCTGAATTGCATTAGAAAAACATGACTGAGCATTTAAAGCTTTTTCTCAGTAAAATAAATGGTGTGTTTTCTGACAATCTCTTTCCCATGCATTAATATGGAAAAAGTAATTTTATCAAGAAATGGTAACAGAAACCAGCAAATACCTTAATTTATGTTATTATCCCAGCCAATATAAAATTCAGGGAAACAGAAATGGCTCTGGTAGAGATCAGCGGTAGCAGCTGCTCCACGACTCCATGGAGCGTGGTCTACTTGAGGGATGCCAGTTGCCATAGCAGCAGCAATGCCAGTGAGTGGCCTGCAGCCTCAGACAGCCGGCTCTGCCCCAGGGAAGGGGCACAGAGTACGGGCCCTTCCTTGGGGTTGGCAGGGTGGAGGTAGGGCATATGACCTAGCTCTCCGTTAATCTTTGGCGGATACAGGATGCATTCAAGTTGGTCCCTGCCTCCAAGGAACTCACAGTTAGGCTGAGATGCCCTAACACAGGTATGTTATGTGATATAAGGGCTTCACGTGTCCAGAGGAAGGGCAATTGATGAAGGCTAGGACAGTCAAGGAAGCTTTCTCAGAAGGAGGTAGGATTTAAATTAGATCCTGAAGAATAAATGAAACTGAAGTGGCCACCCTCATGCCATCGTAGCTGTGGATTTTTAAGTTAGCCTGTTTGCATTGTGTAACTCCAAAATCTTAGAAGATCGGTGTTGGGTCTAGAACTCATCCAGTCTTACTTTACGTAGAGCTGAGGAAAGAGAACAAGGAGAGGAACGAGTAGAGGGGTTAGGTGCTGAGAGGAACGAGACTGCAGTGGCACAAGGCTGGAACGGACCCAAGGGCAGGCACGTAGGCCCGGGGTTAGGGTTAGGGTTAGGGTTAGGGTTAGGGCTGGGGACCAGGCAGGCAGCTGTTTCCCCCTGGCTGACAGTAGCCCTCCACACATACTTTCAGCCCCTCTCAGGTGAGTGTAATCACTGGTCCTAGAGTCTCAGAAAAGGGGGTCCTCCCCCTCCCCAACCTCCACCACTCCCCCCTCCCCCAGCCCCTGGGTCAGGCAGCAAATCTGACGTTTGTAAGACAGTAATAAGGTTAAGTATTTGATGAGTCTGGACAACAGATTATTCTTGCTATCATAAACCATATTCCATACCCGACTGCTTTTTTGTTTCAGTAGAACAGTTTACATTTGCAGAGAAGTTGAAAGTACAGAGAGCGTGCATATTTCCCACACTCAGTTTCCTATTATTAACATCTTACATTAGTTTGGTACCTTTCTCACAACTAAACATTGTTGTTAACTAAAGCCCATACATTATTCGAATTTTCTTAGATTTTACCTAATCTCCTTTTTCTGTCCCATTATCTCATCTGGAGTTCCACATTATATTTTTTTTCTTCCTTTTTCCTGATTCTTTCTTGGATGTGACAATTTATAGACTTTTCTTATTTTTGGTACTTTGACAGTTTTGAAGGGTACTGCTCTTCACAGGAATTTAAACCTACATACCAACTGAGGAGATGATTGTCAACTGACCATTTGTTTTCCTAAATGCATCTGATCGTTTACTTGACCTCTGCCCTTGAGGTCGATTGAATTGGTGGCCTTGATTTTTCACCCCTAAATGCAGGTATTTCCTGTATTTCCCCACTACTTGACTTTGGGTTTGATCACCTAAGTTGTGCTGGCCATAGGCAAGTGGGCAAAAGTGGCAGGGGGCCAGGACTGAGCCGAGGATTTTAGAGGACCCTGTGATTTTACTGACCCCCTCTGCTTTTGTCATGGCCACGAGGAGAATGCGGCCGAGCTAGTCCACTGCTGGAGGGAGCAGAGTCGCCCTCAGCTGTGCCGGGCTTTGACCAGCTCACCCTACCCAATGCATGAATGAATGAATAATATTCAAAGCTTGTTATGTTTAGCCTCTGAGCTCTGGAGAGATTTGTTATGCAGCAACAGTTAACTGATACATGCCCTGAGGCTGAATATACTTAAGATATAAAAAGCTTTTTAAAAAGTTAGTTTAAAAAAATCTTTTTCTGGGCTTCCCTGGTGGCGCAGTGGTAGAGAGTCTGCCTGCCGATGCAGGGGACACCGGTTCGTGCCCCACTCCGGGAAGATCCCACATGCCGCGGAGTGGCTGGGCCCGTGAGCCATGGCCACTGAGCCTGTGCGTCCAGAGCCTGTGCTCCGCAACGGGAGAGGCCACAACAGTGAGAGGCCCGCGTACCCCCCCCCAAAAAAATCTTTTTCTGAGAACATATAATCAAGAGGACCACAGGTGTCATTGGGTTATTTTAGTGTCTGTCACGAGAGGACAGGCTTCTCACTGAAAATCTGAGTTGTCTCACCTCTGAGCCCAAAGGACAATGTCTTCAGCTATTGACAAGCTTGATTTGGGTAAAATCTAGATTGAACTGTTGAAGAATGTGTTCATTCATTCCTTCAACAGCTATTTATTTGGTGCCTAATATGTGCTGGGACTTCTGCTTGGTGCTGATCACACAGGGATGAGCAAAGGGGGACAGACATGGCCCCCGTCCCCAGGGAGGTGACTTCAGGGGAGAGAGGAGTAAGAATGCAGTGATGAGGGGGTGTGGTTCTCCAAAGAAAGGTATTGTGCATGTGTTTGTGGGGGATCTGACCTGTCTACAGTCTCAGGAAAAGCTTCCCTGAGGAAGGTGACCTGAATTCTGAATCAATGGGAGTTGACTGGGCAGAAGAGGGAAGCAGAGCACAGCACTTTCTACAGCAGGAGGAAGGGTGGGCTGGACTTCAGGGCAGGGAGGGCCCGGGGACAGGAGGGGCAGTGCACGCTGCCTGTTTCGGGTGTCCCCACTGCCCGCTGTGCATGCCAGAGTGGGCAAGTTTCCTCTCCTCACATCCTGGCACCACGCTTTCTTTTTTTTAAATTGGGGTATAGTTGTTTTACAATGTTGTGTTAGTTTCTACTGTACAGCGAAGTACAGTGAAGTGGAGTTCCCTGTGCTATACAGCAGGTTTTCATTAGTTATCTATTTTATACAGTTTAGTGTATATATTTCAATCCCAATCTCCCAATTCATCCCACCCCCCGCTTCCCCCATACATTTGTTCTCTACGTCTGTGTCTCTATTCCTGCCCTGCAAATAGGTTCATCTGTACTATTTTTCTAGATTCCACATATATGCGTTAATATACATTTGTTTTTCTCTTTCTGACTTACTTCATTCTGTATGACAGTCTCTAGGTCCATTCACATCTCTACAAATGACCCAGTTTTGTTCCTTTTTATGGCTGAGTAATATTCCATTGTATATATGTACCACATCTTCTTTGTCCATTCGTCTGTCAGTGGGCATTTAGGTTGCTTCCATGACCAGGCTATTGTAAAGAGTGCTACAGTGAACATTGGGGTGCATGTGTCTTTTTTTTTGTTTTCTTGCAGTACGCGGGCCTCTCACTGTTGTGGCCTCTCCCGTTGCGGAGCCCAGGCTCCGGACGCACAGGCTCAGCAGCCATGGCTCACGGGCCCAGCTGCTCCGCGGTATGTGGGATCTTCCTGGACCGGGGCACGAACCCGTGTCCCCCTGCATCGGCAGGCGGACTCTCAACCACTGTGCCACCAGGGAAGCCCCTGCATGTGTCTTTTTGAATTATGGTTTTCTCTGGGTATATGCCCAGGAGTGGGATTGCTGGGTACAGATGGCCAAGAGGCACATGAAAAGCTGCTCAACATCACAAATTATTAGAGAAATGCAAATCAAAACTACAATGAGGTATCACCGCACAGCAGTTAGAATGGGCATCATCAGAAAATCTACAAACAACAAATGCTGGAGAGGGTGTGGAGAAAAGGGAACCCTCCTGCACTGTGGGTGGGAATGTAAACTGATACAGCCACTATGGAGAACAGTATGGAGGTTCCTTAAAAAACTAAACATGGAATTGGTGCCATGCTTTTTAAACACGCCAGGCCTGCGGCTCTTTCTCAGGCTACAACTCAAGGGTGAGCCAAGAAGGCACATGACGGTTGGGGTCTTTCCCGTGGGGGCTGCTGGTGGCTGAGCACTCAGTGGTGGGGGGTGTCTAGCCATGGAATCTGGCAGCAGAAGAGTGATCAGGACAAGGTGAAAACAGGGTGTCCAGGGGGTTCCTGCACAAATGGTTCTTCCAGCAGGACTGTGACTGCTAACCTCTGAATTAGCCTGGTTCCCTGCCTTCTAGCTGATTCTGTAAGAGAGGCCTTTCTAATAAAGTACTTTTCTGCTTTAGTTACCCAGATTCTATTTCTGTTGCTAAAACTAAGAACCCTGACAAGGAGCAGATCATGCTGGGTCTTCTAGGTCAGACTGAGGAACATGCCTCTAGCCTAAGAGAACTTGAGGTCCACAGAGCTGCTAGAACCAGGAGTTAGAGCTTCGTGTCTCCAGTTGAGTCCCTAAGACAAGGAGTTGAGTGCAAACAGCTTATTAGAGAAATGATCCCAGTGAGCCCCACTAGGGGACAGATGGCAGCCATAAAGAGTATGTTAACAAGCCAGTTACCTCTGTGGACAACTGGGGGTCAGTCCTACTGGGACCTGTGGGAACAGAGTTATGCTACTGGAGGGAGGTGGGAACTGGGGTATTTACCCACCAACTCCCATGGGTCATTGGTTAAGAACTGCTCCAGGGAGGAGGGTGTTCACTGCCCAGAACCTCCTGTCTGCCCTGGGCAAGGGCCAAATGGGCTACAGTGGCCAGGGAACCGGCTCAGGTGAAGAGTTGCAGGTGTTGGCAGTTGGAAGTCTCAGAATCTCTACCCTCAAAAAAGGTCAGTGCTGGAGGGGTGTTGGGGGCTGGGTTGGGGGAGAGCAGGAGGCACACGAATGTTCTCAGCATCTGGTGCTTATATCTTGTAAACTGTAAATGTTAACCCAGCCTGGAGGCTGTAGGAAAAAAACCTCCATGGGTGTCCAGTGCTGTCCCCTATGAAAAACTAACCATTCGATAAAAGGTATAACAAAGCCCATCACAGGAGAGAACCCGTGTCCCCTGCGTTGGCAGGTGAATTCTAATCCACTGCACCACCAGGAAGTTCCTTTTTTTTTTTTTAATTCATTTTTATTTTTGGCCGCGTTGGGTCTTCGTTGCTGCATGTGGGCTTTTTCTAGTTGTGGCGAGTCGGGCTACTCTTCGTTGCGGTGTGCAGCCTTCTCATTGCAGTGGCTTCTCTTGTTGCAGAGCACGGGCTCTAGGCACACGGGCTTCAGTAGTTGTGGACTTCCCTTTGTGTGTGTGTGTCCCAATGTTCCCTTTTTATGAGGATGAAGGCTCACCCATGTGACCTCATTTGACCTCCTGACAACCTCTTTAGAGGCCCTATCTCCAAATATGGTCTCGTCCTGAGGTACTAGGCGTTAGGAGACCCACATAACACCAACTAAATAGCCTACTTATCAAGATTACCTCAGTGCGCTCACCAACCTGAAGTAAATAGTAATAAAATCATACATCTTGCCTAATTCCAACAAGTTCTCTGCCTTGCAGGATTCACCTCCAAATCACCTAGCTCAGTTCTCAAGCCATTCTCTGTCAAGAGAGCATTCTTTCTTACTGCAGCAAGTCCAGTCAGCGTAGCTTTGCTTGAGCAACACCTTCCTCTGGGGATCTTTCGGGAGTTTGACGGGATCAAATTAAATGATAAAGGAAGACCCCATGATAATACCTGGCACTTAGAGGTACTCAATAGATGTCAGATTTTTTTTCTCCTGGTCCGATCTCATCACAAGAGAAAGGATTTTCAAAGCTCGGGAAAAAAAAATTTTATTTTCTTCTTTTGGTCATGCCCAATTGACAAAATAATCTCACTTCAGAAACTTTCTGTCTCTCTGTTTGGTTTGAATAAATCTGTGCCTAATACAAGTCAACGGTTTCCAAGTTATTTTCAACTCTCATAATCTTCAGAAAGTCGGAATCAATTAGAGCTTAGAGGTTTTTTCACGTGTAATACGATTCCCTTGAACATGGCAGTTGCTGGGAACTTTGCAGACTCCAGCAGTTGAGTGTGAATTATGGAACCAACTACTGTTATGTAAATTACAGGAAAATAGAGAATAATTTCTCCCTGTAAGATCGGAGCATAGCACTCTTTACATTGAAAGCAATACCTACTGCTACCTGATTTTATTAGTTACTTCTATATATGTCTGCCTTTCTGCAAAGCAGAAAGTGACTGGAACAAAGGGTTATGTTTTACTAACTCTATACCTCCCTTATAATCTAAGATGGATTTTTCGCACACAGTGAGGCTTCAATACAAATTGATGGAATAGAGTAGAGTTTAGTGTTCTGTAATGAGGAGAGCCTTGGAGAGTGAAGGAGGAGGGCATTTGTGTGCCTCTCTCATGGGTGAGCTGCTCAATATACTTCTTTTCATTCAGTCCTTACCCACGATCCTGTGCAGACAGAATTGCTCTTCTCTTCTAATAGATGAGGAAACTGAAGCTTGGAAAGGGTAACCTGGCCAAGGTCACAAATGAGATAAATGACAGGGACAGAGTGAGGTCCAGATCTACTATTGCTTCCTAATGGAAAGTAGTAAAAATAATCTTTGTGACTTCCCTGGTGGCGCAGCGGTTAAGAATCCGGCTGCCAGCGCAGGGGACACGTGTTTGAGCCCTGGTCCGGGAAGATCCCACATGCCCCAGAGCAACTAAGCCCATGCGCCACAACTAGAGTCCACGTGCTTAGAGCCTGTGCTCTGCAACAAGAGAAACCACCACAATGAGAAGCCCACGCACCGCAACGAAGAGTAGCCCCCGCTCGCCACAACTAGAGAAAGCCCACACGCAGCAACGAAGACCCAACGCAGCCAAAAATAAATTAAAAAAAAAAAATCTTTGCTTTCCTGTTGAGATTTAGGTAGATAACTTTGAAAGTCAACCAAGCATGTATTATTTAAGGCAGCCAAGGCATTCTTAGTTTGTCATAAAAACAATGACAACAACAACAAAATAAACCAACCAAACTGTCAATTCAAGAGGAAAAAAAAAATAACCGAAAGGGTGGTTGTCATAAGGGTTTGCTCATTTTAATAATGTTTTGCTTTTCCTGTGCTTCCCTTGGTTTTACTCCCAGGTTTTATACATTTATTTCTGCCTTTCTGGTTAGTTCTCCAAGGATGGCTAAGGCAGAAGGACTCTGGGCTCACCCACACGCCTTCTGCTCTGTCCTCTACAAGCCGAGAGCTGCCTCTGTCAACAAACTCCAGTGACTCTACCTGAAGGCCTTTCTCGAATGCTAGGCCCCCGCCTCAAGAGGCCAAATGTGCTGGAGAATTACTTCTACTGGGAGCCCCCTTGAGCGGTGCCTGCTAGGGATTTGGTATAGACACCCTCACCACCTCCCTGAGGGTGGGGTAACCCCAGGGCATGTTCAGCACAGTCTCCCAGAGGTCCTCACGGGCCTGAGCCCCTGTGCCATGGGGGGAATTTGCTTCACAACACACACTTTATGGGAGTCAGTCCCTCCCCTGTCTCACTTCCCCACCCCCTCCTGGTGCTTCCTGAGGCTCTCCCCCCGGTACAAAACCCTTTTAAACAAACTGGCCTGGACAGGGAGTGGGGCCGTGAGAATTGAGGCTTCCTCTGCCTCTTCTGTGGGTCATAAATACAGTGATGAAAGGAGGATGCCGATTCCGGGAGGAGGGGACGTGGGGAGAGAGGAAGGAGTCTCACTGAGGTACGTAGCGACGGGAGGAATCTTGGTTTCGGGATATGTCTTATGCATGCTATGTTATTTTGGAATAAGCTGAGTGAGAATTAAGTGTCTCCTGGGCATTCACCTCTCTCACTAGGAAGGGCATTGCAGTCAGATTTCTGACGTGTTAATATGGGAGGTGGTCATGGCAGTGAGGGGAGATGAATAAAGGTTGAAAACAAAGATGAGAGATGAGGAACTAGGCAGACAAGACCAGCTTCTAGACCTTTGCCGCCATGGTCCTTACACCAGCAGTTATCGGTCTCACCTGGGAGCTTGTTAGAGATGCAGTCTCAGGCTCCGCCTCCTGAATCAGAATTTGCATTTTAACAAGATCCCAGGTGATCCATATGCATACAATTTGAGAAGCACTACCTTATAAATCTAAAAAAATAAGAGGAAAATATACCTTGAGCTTTCAATTGGTTTTCCCTCATTACATCTACCTATTCACCTGCCTACCTGAGCTCGGTCTTTTCTTTCCTAAAATATTTTCCACACTATCTAGTCCTGATAGGGTTTTTTTTTCCCCCACTACCTACCTTAAACGTTAGATCAAACTACTATATCAGTGATTCTAGATGCTTTCCAAAGTCTTTATAACTAATGGATTATCAAGTTAGTCATGTGATCTTGGGCAAGAAGGTGACCTGTGTGAATTTAAGTTGCCTCATCTTAAATCATGACTGCCTGATTCTAAGTCCCCTAATTTCAGTCTGATAGAGACAGATAAAAATGTTTCCAGGAATACTTTCCTGGTAGATGGTCGAAGTAACGCTCCCAATTTATTCATCTCTCCCTCTCTCTCTGTAAGCACACCTTCGAGTATCTCCTGCCCACCCTGACCCTGGGCCTGGCTATGTAACTTGCTCTGGCCAATGGGATAGAGCAAAAGTGCCTCAAGCAGAGGCTTGAAAAGTGCTTGTGCCCTGGGGCTTGCCCTCTCTTGCTGCTCTCGGGAACAGTGTGACTGCCAACATGTGAACAAACTCAGCTGGCCTCTTGGAGGTGCAGGGCCCAGTCACCCCTCCCACCCCAGCCAACAACCAGTGCTAAACACCAGACATGTGAGTGAGGCCATCTGAGACCAATCAGCTCCCAACCACGCCACCATCTGATGGCACCCACTTGAGTAACCCCAGACAAGGCAAGCAGCTCTGCCCAGCTGAACCCGTCCTAAGTTGCTGACCCGGAGAATCAGGAGTTAATACAAGCTGGTTGTAAGCTACGGCACCCTGATGGCTGCAAAAGCCAATCTGATATGACTTCTTTGTCTTTAATTCTCCATTACAACCTCTTAAACAGGGCTTGGTAGTTATTTACAACGGGGATAAAAAAATCATTTTTATCATCAGAAATTAGTGCGCTGTCCCCTTACGACTGACCCTTTAACCACCCACTCTAATGATTGATTCTTGGTTGACCGTACTCCGTCTGATGAAAGAAGAAAATATATTTTTCTCACAAAGTTAGCAGCATGCTCCTTGATCAGCCACTGGTGCAGAAATACTGAGATGGGGATTTTCTCTCTTTTTTCCCTCCCTTCTTTTGATTGCAGCTGAATTGGATGGTCCTGCACCGGCCGTTCTGATTGTGTGTGTGCTGTTCCCATGGGCTTCTCGTCTAAAGGAGCAGATGTATTTCTCTCTGTCTCTCTGAAGAAATGACAATAGAAGTAAACTGTGGCCCTGTAGCTTATTCAAAGCTCTGAAAGCAGAGGCGGGCTTCAGAGAAACCCGGCGGAACTCTGACATTCGTATAGGCGTCCCCGCGGACGTGGTTGTTGGGTGGAATGCCCTGTGGAGATGAAAGACCACCAGCCCCAAGTGGTTTGGGGCCATATCGGTTAGAAAATGACAAACATACTCATTGTTTCCTGACTTAGATGAAAACAAAACAAAACAACTCCCACGCTGCAATCATAGCCACTTGACATTATCCAGCTCATATACAATGCAGAATGCATTATGCCTTTGAAATGGGCTGGTAATGTTGTTTTCTGTCTATATGGGACCAGGGCAGATGAAAAACATGAAGACAAGCACGGCAACTTCAATGCATTTTGGATATTAAATACCTTTTCGCCAGGGTCCAGGCACATCTCTCGTCTCTCACAGAGGGCGGGCATGAAGCCACGTCCCCACAGAAACTCTGAATGGCAAATAACAGATCGAGTGCCATTCTGAGGACCGCTTTTATTTTTACACATTGTGGTTGGAATGGAACTGGACGTGTTCTGTCGTCTGCTTTCTTTGGCATTCGGAACTGTGTTCCTGCCGGGAGCTCAGAATTTTTCCTCTTCTGATTTATACCCTTCATCTTTGTCGTAGGCTGTCTTCCAGCTATTTAGTTATTATTCATCTTTCCAGCCATACCCTAATTGTCCTTCCTGCATCTAGATCTTTTTTTAAAAATTCACTTTCTTTGTTATTTCCCAATATTTCCCATGTTGTTTCTATGTTCTTTTTTTCTTTTTTAAAAAAACTCTTTCCACGTCTCTTTTATTTAGGGGTAATATTTTTATTAGTAGTTCTATTTTGAGTTACTTCTTATTTCTCTTCTTTCAAAAGTTGGTTGTCAATTGAATGCACAAATGAATAAAGAACAGTGAATAGAAATATCTCAAGAGGATTTTGGAGGGAAAGGAGGATTATTTTGAGGTGGAGAGGAACAGATGGCAGCTGCTAGTGAAAGAAAAACACCTCTAATAAATGAATATTTAGTTACCCATTTTCCAAACCCAAGTTTGCCAACAGGGGCGCTAACGGACACAGCCAGAATCAGCCAGCCAGCACACCAGGAAACTGCGAGAAACTATGCCCACTCCGGCGAGAAAAATCAGAGAGAGAGACAGGTCAAAAGAATGGAAGGGGCTTCTGGAGAACCCGAGTAAATACTGGACCCCTGATGTACAGAACCAACAAGGATGTTCCAGGGAGGAAAGTTTAACCGGAGCTAAAATTATTAATGCGTAAATATTAACATTTCTCCCTTTTCATGCTCACCACCTTCATCTGGGGATCAGTCCAGTCGGCTCCCAAGCTCTCCATTATTACGGAGACTTTGGAGACGGAGAGAAAAATTAATGCACGTGGAGACGCTAAATGATTCCCTTAAGAGCTGGCTGGGGAAAGAGTTTGCTGAGAGAGAAAAAAAGCCTTTTGGGCATGACATTCAGGGTGCTGGGAGATGTGAGGGCAAGTAGAGAGGATGTGACACCCTCGACAAAGTGGAGAAAAGCAGAGCGTATAGAAAAGGTTCTGTAGGAAATGCTCCCGTTAGCATTCTTTGCGAGAGGTCAGGCAAGGCTAGAATGAATGTGAATTGGACTGGGAATGCAGTGCTGCTGAGACTGGACTAGGTGGAGTTACCTGTGTAACAGAAACTCTCCTGGTTCAACTCTTAGGACCCAGCTGTCACATCACAACACCACACATCACACATCAGAACATCAGAAAATGCAGAGAGAGTGGAGAGGGGCCACTCTTCCTTTAATGATCAACACAAGTTGAAGCTATTTTATGATCCTAACTCTCTTGTAAGGATGCAGGTTTTCTAGCACCTGAATTCTGGGAAGGGACGCTATGTGCCAGCACTCTGATTCCCCTGGAATCAGACCCTGACACGGGATTCGAGAGCAAGGAGCTTATCTGGAGGTGGTCAGAAAGCTCAGGTAGGCGAGCAGAGAAGGGAAGGAAACCAGTGGCGGGTATGTTTTCAAGCCTGATGTCTGAAGAAAATTGTACAAAGCCTAGCTGAAATGGTATTTCACCTATACACGCATTTGTAAAGCGACTGAAACACACAGAGGCTGGCATATATATATATATATGTATGTATATATACATATATATGTATATATACATACATATATATATATACAAACATACATGTTTATGTGTGTGTAGACACATACACACACACATACCTGATAATTTCAAAACCCTTGAATGACTTGGATACATCACTCTGCACTCCTGGTGTGTTTTGCTTCCATCAGCCTAGCTTTGGGCCGGTAACAGTGCGTCTGGAAATGTGTCAGTGCGGCAGAGAGAGGGCTGTGGGGGTGGGGCTAATATTTACTGAGCAGGGGCAGCTTGCCCACACACGGCGCCGGGTGTTTGGGGTGCTTCAGTAACCCTGTGAGGTCAGGGCTACTGCCATTCCCACCTGATCGCTGAGGAAGCAGCCATAAGAGGATGAGGTCTAGAGGTGACACCCAGGCAACCTGACTCCAGGGGCTGAGTCCTTGGCCACTGAGCTGCACCTGCTCCTGGGGTGGGCGGCGGGGAGAGGCTAAGAGGCGGAGGGGCCGTGCTGGCAGCAGGGACGCTGGAGTTGTTAACAGAGATGAGCGTGAAGCCCTGTGGTTAATCTTTAACTCTGGGAGATGGACGTGGCCGTTGTGTCCAGGGAACCCCCAGCTACCTTGCCCTGCCCTCCCCGCAGGCTTGGAGTCACTCTGGTGTGGTGCCTGGCCGTGGGGTGAACCCACAGGAGAGTAGAGAGTGGGACGGTCAGAGGAGTGGGAGCCCCAACAGAGGCCTTGAAGTCAATTTATATTCACCAGGTCCGGCTTCCATATACGTGTCTCTGAACAGTTATGTGAGGAAGGATGGGCACGTTCATGGCTAGAAGCCCTGCCCTGATTCTCTAGCCTGTTTGGGGCCCACGGTGCCATGTCTGGGGCCTGGAGGGGACAAGGTTGGAGACACAGGGGAAGGGGAAGGAAAAAGGCAGCTGGCGTTGCCTGGGGTTGCAGGACCTCTGCTTTGGCCTCAGGGACGTGTGGGGACTGCACCCTGCAGCATTGCCACTGAGGAGCAGCCGGTCTGGGGGCAGGAACTTGCTTCTCCAAGAGGGATCTGCCCGGCGGGGAGAAGGGTCAACTGTCAGCCAAGCTCACAGTTCACTTCAATAAATAACTTTGCCAAGACCAACATTTATTGTGCTTTTCTAGGTTCTGAAAAAGCTAATTTCCACTTCTCTTCTTCTTCCTCCACTTCTCCACTCAACTCCTTTCCCCAGCCCCTCCCGCCCTCCCCAGCCATCACATCCACAGATGCACACCACCAGCGCCATCAGGCTGCATCTGAGAGTCAGGCAGTTACGTCAAGTTCACGTCAGGAACTACCCCTTGGCGTACCCTCAGGTATCAGGTTGGCGTTCCAAACTGGGGGACACACAGGGAGTACCATGTGGACTTTTCAGGGAAGCCCCACTAGAGTGGTCCCATTGCTTATTTCAGAAAGGATTTGAGAAGCTTCTTGTTGTGAAGTCCTTCCTTCTGTCTACTCTAAATCTCTATTGCTGCAATTTTTAACAATCAGCACATCCCCAGACAACAAATTTGCGACCACAAAGAACATTAGACACAACAAACATGAAAAGAATCACATTTAGATTAGTAAATATTTAAGAAACATCTGATAGTGTTAGTGACAAAGGCAACATATGAAAAGTTAATTCTTGAGACCAATGACTAGCAGAGACTGGAGAATTGGAAAGGGTTTTTAAAAAATCTATAGAGCAAATCAATATCCTCTACTAGAGATATTGTTTTAAAAATCATTAAAAAGCAAAAACCTGCATCTTTGAGTTTATCTGGTTTAACGTGCAGTAAGAGAAAACAAGCCCACCCGTGCAGACCAGCCAGAAACCATCCTGCACCTTCCTTTGGGTCACTGTCCCTTCCCCAACATGGTCACACCCAAGGCGGTGACAGAAAGTTGCTCAGAGCATAACTAGGGCAACACTCTTTTAGTCTACAACTGCCAAACCAACACGGTTTCTACACGGATGGTAAACGCTGCCGGAACTGAAGTATGGATATTTCACTGACTGTAGATTTGGAAACCTCTGCCTACTTGTGCTCTGGGTTTGCATCTCAAAGTCCTGGCAATGTTCTCAATCCTGGTTTTCCCTTGATATTGCAAAGTTGGTGCTGGATGAAACACAAAATTAAAAAGCTACATAGGAAGGACATTAAAGAGGATTTGAAATCCTGAAATTGCTTGGTGGAAGGTATATTTATCTGGTGAGGGGCTGTTTTAAGAGAGTTTAAGTAGCTGCATGTGTTCGGTGTTTGGTCATCTGCACGTTTGTTTGGTGACATATGTTAATGCTCAGAGTTAGCCAGCCTTTTTGGGGTGGGGTGGACGTTCAGGTCTGTTTCCCACTGGAGAGAAGCACTCAGTCTTTGGTAAAAACACAAGTGAGTCATTCATCCCTGCTACCTTGGCTGAAAAATGGAGTTTTCAGAGTTTACTTTGTGCATGCGAGCTATTCATTTACAATCAAGTACACATGATTTGTGTCTCATTTATCTAGTAGGAAATGTTAATGGCTTTGGGTCTGGGTTTCTCAACGGAACAAACATGCACCCTTTTATTCTCCAGTCTGTCAGCATCAACATTAATGTTGAACCACCATTAGCCAAAGTCGACTTGCAGAAAGAAACCTTATAAATTATGGTCCATTGTTGGTTGAATCAACCAGCAGTGACCCAGAAAGCGGCTATGAAGGCTTCTCCCCTCTCCAGGATGGAAACAGGCTGGGGACGAGGTTGGTGAGGGGGAGGGACAGCGATTCCTTTTGCTTTCCCCACAAAGACACCCCCCTAAGGTCTAGTGCCAACTGTCCTCCACCCCTGGCCTTAGTGCTGCCGGTGGCCTCCTTGGAAACAATAGTATGAGACCTTTTGGGGTCCCCTCTGGTGATGGGGGGAGCAGCAGGGATGGGAAGGGCAGGGTGGGCACAGCCCTGAAGAGACGGTTTTATGAGATCTGAGGCATGGCTCATGAGAGCCCTTGAGCTGTGCTGTCAACGGCGGGCCATGTCACATGAGGCTCTGGGCACTTGAGGGGCGGTGGCCCGAACCGGGGTACGCTGTGTGCGTAAAGTACATGCTTAGTAAGACGTGGGAGAAAATGAGAATGTAAAGAGCTCATGAACATATCTGAGAAGGTTGAGTACCTGTTGAAATGATAGCATTTTGGATATATCGGATTAATAAAATCTATTAAAATTACATCTTAATTGTTTTGTCTCCCTTTTAAAATGTGCCTGCTAGAAGTTTAAGATGGTCTTTGTGGCCCACTTTACATTTCTAGGGGACAGTGTTTGTCATGATGGTGAATTCAGAGGGGGAAAACACTTTGACTAGAGCAAGTGACCCAAAGTCTCCTTTAAGGAGATAAAGTTAGTACTTGTGGGAAGAGTCTGAAGGAGGGGGAGAAACCCTGAGTTTGGGACAAATAAATCTAACGGTGTTAGAGTTCCAGACACGCAGTTGTACCGGCTCCCTTCCCTAGTTTGGAGGCAATTCTTCAGAGCAGGTTGGTGGCCAGTGCTAAGACATTACAGTCAGTCCCCTACATACGAACCTTCGAGTTGTGAACTTTCAAAGATGCGAACGTGCATTCCATCAACGTCAGGCGCGAGTGACATCGCAGCTTGCCCTCCATCTCCTATTGCTGATGATCCTTCACCTCTACCACCTCCCACCTCCTCTCCCTCCTCCAGTCAGTGAGTCTTCTTGCCTGTTCACTCGATGCCAGCCCCTGTGTGCCAGCTGTTGTACTGGACTACTGTACTTTTCAAGGTACTGGACTGCAAGATTACAAATGTTCTCTTTATTCCTTGTGTGTGTTTGTTTTTTATGTATTATTTGTGTGAAAAGTATTCTAAACCTATTATAGTAGAGTACTATATAGCCAATTGTGTCAGTTGGTACCTAGGCTAACTTTATTGGACTTACGAACGTGCTCTCGGAACAGAACTCATTCGTATGCAGGGGACTCACTGTATTGGAAACACTCCACACTAGCCCACTGCTGGATAAGACTGCACCTCCTCCCTCACAGTCTTGAAGAGAAACTGCGCAGAGGAAGAGGGTGGAAAAGCTCCCAGTCAGGGATCAGGTCAGAGTTTGTTGTCCTGGTGACGCTCCAGTTTTCTGTTCACTTTTGGGTTAAACACTTGAACACTCTGTGTCTCACTTTCTCATTCACTAAAAGTGTCAATATTTGTCCTGCCAACCTCATAAGATTGATATCTGGATCAAAGGAGTTCCTGGGTTTGGAAGCATTTTGGAAAGTATTAAAGGTTCTTAAAGAGTGATGGTCCAGGAAGAGAGAGGATTTACTTCTTGAGAAATTACAGGAAATCAGAAGTCCCCTGTTTCCCTGCCCCTGAATTTGTTGTCACTCTGATTTCAGAATTTACTCCTGGTCGGAGGTCTGGGCTGGATTGGAGAGCTGACATCTGAGTTTTGAAGTTCGTAAAATCTAATCTCTAAAATGGAAAAAGGAGAGACTGCCTTTCAGTGTCAACTGCTTTGTTGACATGACGTGTTTGCAGCCGAAATAGATAATTCTCAATAAAAAGAGGTTGCAGCGAAAAGCAGTCACGTTATACCAAATGAAATATCTTTTATTTATTTATCTGGGTCCCTCTGTTTAGTTAGTCATGAGTGCCTACTGAATGAAGAACCAGGAAAGTGCTATCTCCACAGATCTTTGGAGCAAGCTGGTTTTAATGGCATTTGGAGTATATGCCAATTACAGAAGCAGGGAGAGAGAAAGAGAATTATTCTCTAGAGTTATTACTAAACCTATAAAATCAGGTTTGGAGCCATTGTTTTATGTCTTGTAAAACTCACAGCCTATTTCACTCCAGTCCAGATTCCTTGCAGGGTCATCCAGGGGAGTCATGCTTCCTGTAAAGACACTTTACCAGAGCCAGAAGACGTGGGTTCTTGTTCCAGGCCTGATCTATCCGTTTTAAACCACATAACGAAGGCACATCCATCATGGTCAACATGCACTTTAACGGCACAAGTTGCATCCGAAAAGCCAAGAACTTCTTCTCATTCTCCCAGAATGAAATGATAAATCACCCACTTTTAGATTCAGTCTTCTACTTTCTGGGTCACCTTGGAAGTCCAGCAGTCTACAACATCAGTTCAATGGTACTGATACCACCCGGCCCTTCATTGCTCCTGTTGCGATAACAATCAGGCTGTTTACTTTTAAGCTCTTTAAGAAATATATACACATGAGAGGAATTCCCTGGTGGTACAGTGGTTAAGAATCCGCCTGCCAATGCCGGAGACACAGGTTCAAGCCCTGGTCTGGGAAGATCCCACATGCCGTGGAGCAACTAAGCCCGTGCACCACAGCTACTGAACCTGTGCTCTAGAGCCCGCAAGCCACAACTACTGAAGCCCGTGTGCCTAGAGTCCGTGATCTGCAACAAGAGAAGCCACCGCAATGAGAAGCCCGCGCACTGCAACGAAGAGTAGACCCCGCTGGCCGCAACTAGAGAAAGCTCGCGCACAGCAACGAAGACCCAACACAGCCCAAAAACAGAAAAAAGAAATATATACACATGAGATATTCTTACAATATTTTTCAGGAAATAAATTATTCCAAATAAGTGAATTTTCCAGGAACTGAAACTGATCTACTTATCACTAACGGGATTTAAAAAGTAGGTATTTTTCAGTGGAAATCTTTCCAAAATCTATTAGAATGCAGAAGAGAAGTTAACGCTTTTCCTTAAAGGTAGAGTATTTTCATTAAGATGCTCAGTTAATACACAGTGATGAAATCAGAGTTTCTCAGAGGATATTTGCCCTGCACTTAATGGCCTCAAACTACTCTGATTGTTGAATCTTTCTGGTGGCTCTTAAAATTTTTATTTATTTATTTATTTAAATTGAAGTATAGTTGATTTACATTGTTTCAGGTGTACAGCAAAGTGATTCATTGAATCTTTTCAGATTCTTTTCCACTATGGGTTATTACAAGATATTGAATGTAGTTCCTGTGCTATACAGTAGGTCCTTGTTATTATTTTATACACAGTATTCTGTATCTATTAATCCCAAATTCCAAATTTATCCCTCCCCACCTTTCCCCTTTGGTAACCATAAGTTTGTTTCCTATGTCTGTGAGGCTATTTCTGTTTTGCATATAAGTTTGTATCACATTTTTAGATTCCACACGTAAGTGATATTATATGATATTTGTCTTTCTCTGACTTACTTCACTTAGTATGATAATCTCTAGGTCCGTCCATATTGCTGCATATGGCATTATTTCATTGTTTTTTATGGCTGAGTAATATTTCATCATATATATGTACCACATCTTTATCCATTCATCTGTTGATGGACATTTAGGTTGCTTCCATGTCTTGGCTATTGTAAGCAGTGTTGCTATGAACATTGGGCTGCAGATGGCTTTTTATTTTTATCTCCTCTATTCTCAAGGAAAACTTCATTCATTTGTTCCACAAGTATTTTCTGATAACCCACTTGGTGCAGGGTGTTATGTGACCACCTGGGTACCTGAAGATGATGAATGAGGCCTAGTCCCTGACCTCAAGGAAGTTACGCTGCAGTGAGGAAACAGACCACTTTTGAGAATTACGTTTCAATAGAAGAAAATATAGTTTGAACAATCTGACATGCATTGATTGGCAACATTTATTTTTGGCATTTCAGAGGTCAAGGTAAGATGAACAAGGCAAGTTCTCAACCAGTGTTAGTGATTATCATATTATTATTTTATTAGCTCTTTTAAGCGAGTGGGTATATTAGATGATAAAATTTCCACATAAAGGAAATATAATCATGCTTGTTTATTATCATCAATGTTTTCCATCTTATGATAGCAACCAAACTTCCGGACATAGTGCCTGGGGGAAGAGGTCAAACTTTAGACATCTGCTTGTGCATTTCTCAGCAGCAAATGCTGCAGTGTCTTTAATCAAGCAGTCAGCATGGTGGATGGAATGACTCTTGGATGGAAATTAGGAGACCTGCTTTTTTTTTTTTTTTTTTTTTTTTTTGCGGTACTCGGGCCTCTCACTGTTGTGGCCTCTCCCGTTGCGGAGCACAGGCTCCGGACGTGCAGGCTCAGCGGCCATGGCTCACGGGCCCAGCCGCTCCGTGGCACGTGGGATCCTCCCGGACCGGGGCACGAACCCGCGTCCCCCGCATCGGAAGCGGACTCTCACCCACTGCGCCACCAGGGAAGCCCAGGAGACCTGCTTTTAAACGTCAGCTCATCTGTTAACTCTCTTGAACTCAGTGAGGAGAAGAAGATCGCATTCGGATCAACCAAGCCTCTTCCAGCTTGACAATTCTAGAATGATCATCATTAAGGCTTTTATTTCCTCCTTGCTACCATAGTGCTAACCGTCATTTTATGATCATATGAAAAGACACCTTCCCTTCTCTTCTGGTCATGAGTTAAGCAGCAGAGGTTGCTAAGCCCTTCGTGGTCTGTTTCTGGCCAGTCTCTGCAATTTTATGGGAGACTGTGCGAAACTGGCCATGACACTTCACTTCTCTCTGTATGCTTCACTCAGTTTCTTTGCAATGTGATTTTTTCCCTCTTTTCATCAAGAGGTAAAGTCTATTTCCCCTCTCCTTGAATGTGGGCTGGTCTTTTCACTTGCTTTGATATTTATTCTGCAGCGGAATTTGGCAGAAGTGATGCTGTGCCCATTCTGAGGCCTCAAGAGCCACGGCAGCCTCTGTTCTCCCTGGGACCCTATGCAGTCACCAAGCGGGGTTAGCCTACGGGAAGAGGAGACACCACAGGAGCAGAGTTGAGTAGCTCAAATGTCCCAACCGAGGCCCCATACATGTTAGGGATCCTGGCTAAGATCAGCAAAGTTGCCTACATAACACACAGGTATCCACAGATGTATGAGGGTGTCACCTAGCTGAGCTCAGCCTGAATTATTGATGTGCAGAATAGTTAGCTGAATAAATCATTGTCATATTGAGTCAATAAGTTTAGGGACGGTTTGTTATGCAGCAATAGTTGCCTGATATATATATATACAAAACTCCCTACATTCCAGCCACCCTGGCCTCCTTTCTATTCCTCAAACACATTAAATTTGTTTTTGCCTCAAAACCTTTACACTTGTGTCCAAACGCCCTTCCCTCAGATCTTTGCATGTCTGGCTCTCTTTTTGTAATTGAGGTATCAGCTTAAATGTAACCTCTTTGGAAAAGCTTTCCCTGACTCTACGTCCTAACTGTACCACCTAATTATCTTCAGTCATATTACCCTGCTTTAGTACTCTACATAGTATTTACTATTTCTTGATATTTTCTTTTTAATTTATTGTTATTTTGGTTATTAGCTATCTTACCTAATTAGGATGTAAACTCCATGAAATCAGGGAGTCTGTTGTATTTCCAGGGCCTAGAATCCTGCTGGTACATGGTAGGGCACTCAATAACACATTGGTGAAGGAATAGAAGGCATTCTATAGCTTGCTACAGTTTGGCATAAGCAATATATAAAATATGGGTAGTCATTACCCACGGGTACTAGCAGAGTTCCTGTAGCTCTTGTTCTGGCCTGGCCATCTCTCTGTCTGCTCCAGACACTGCCACTCCACCCTTTGGCCACACTGGGCTGTGTGTCACATTCCCTAATGGCTCAGTACTTCTGACCAAGCCTTCACTTCAAAATGGGCTTTGATACACTCCCATCCATCCCTCAAGGCTCTTGGCTCCACTTTCAGTTCCTTCCTCTATTCATCCCTCGTCACCAAGGAGAATTAATTATTCCTTTACATTTTTAGAGCTCATCACAAATGTTTCTGTGCTATTTTTCTCCATTAGCCTGAAAATTCACTGAAGTTAGAGATTATTATTTATTCAACTTTGCATTCCCCATGCTTGGCAAGAAGGCTGTCCAAAAATATGTATTTGCCAAATTAAACAAGACGCAGTCTGTGAAATAACTCTGCATGGTAGAGGGGATTATAGTCTTACAATTTAACATGGTTGTTTCTAGGGCTGACCTAGCTGGGTAAAAATATTGAAAAAATTAACATCTCACTTCAGTCTTAGTGTAATGAATGAGTGAGGCAATTTGGAATCTTTTTCCTCCCAAATTAGCTATCTAAATGAGTGATACATAACATTTGGATTTCAGAGTTTCTTCTAAGTATCAATATAGTTTTAAGAGAGACTTTCCTCTAAGACCTATGGCAGAGTTATAATTATTCCGACAGCAATTTCTTCAGGTATGGTATCAAGACTGAAAGAGTTTGTATGCCACTCACTACATATTGCTCTGAACTCTTTACATGCGACATAAAGATCCTGGAGTCACTGAAAGTTCTGTTAATGAACCCAATGGTCTAAGTAGGCCTTGTGTAGGGGGAGTGCTAATGAGAAACAGTGGTGGGGTAGGAGGACATATAATACACATTTAGAGAAAAGCAGTTTCACCTTCAAAATCCAATGTCTGTGACTTACAGACACAGTAAGTCATCACCTGTCTGGGGCCGTCTGTCTGAGAATTCAGATGCGTCTCCTTAGGAAACTTCCACCTTCTATCATCAGGCAGTGTGCAGCTCGCTCACCAAAGGGCTCATTTTAATTATAACTTATTTATTTTGGCCTACTTCACTCATTTAGTGTTGATGCCAAGATGAAAACAAATCATCTGCTTAACATGAATAATTTAACTGCAAACCAAGAAAGAACCATGGAACTAGAAGTTCACGTAAACTTTGCACAAATGGCATTGGCTATACTCTTTAGCTAAAGGGAGATAAGATTGTATTGTCCATCTGATGTCCATATAATTATGTTTTAGAAAGCCCTATAAAAATAGTTCATCTTAATAAATCAAGTGGTTAGTACTAAAACACTGTTCGTGCAAATTCTGCCCTCATTTTGGAAGTGACACTTTTGCAGAAAAATGTCTGGCTATGAAAATACTGTGGCACTTACAATGGGAATGTCTAACAGTAATGAAATGTATCATGTTCAACTTAATGACAGTAGTAATATTCTTTTCAATGTTTGTGTATATGGCACCCTGCTAAACTTGCAAAAGTTTGATGAATTACCCATTCAGTGAATTAATAAAGCTTTTTTTGTTCATTTATTTGTTTTAAGAAAGATTTAGTAAGTGCTTACTGTTATAGATGCCATGTCAAGTGCTAAAAATGCAAAGAATAAATAAGGTAAATAAAACCGTTTTCTGTGCTTATTTTATGTTTTAAGTTTCCGTGTCCTGAATGCACATTTAATAGGCTGTATGTTTCATCTTTTTCTAATTAGGTTCTTATAATGATCCTTTGAGGGATCTTGTACTATATTCATTGCGAAAAGAGCAAAGCTAGAGGTATCACAGTCCCTGACTTCAGACTATACTACAAAGACACAGTAATCAAGACAGTATGATAGTGGCACAAAAACAGACTCACAGATCAATGGAACAGAATAGAGAGCCCAGAAATAAACCTGTGCACTTATGGTCAATTAATCTACAACAAAGAAGGGAAGAATATACAATGGAGAAAAGACAGTCTCTTCAACAAGTAGTACTGGGAAAACTGAACAGCTACATGTAAAAGAATGAAATTAGAACATTTTCTCACACCACATACAAAAATAAACTCAAAATGGATTAAAAACCTAAATCTAAGACTGGAAACCATAAAACTCTTAGAAGAAAACATAGGAAGAACACTCTTTGACATAAACTGTAGCAATATCTTTTTGGATCTGTCTCCTAAAGCAAAGGAAACAAAAGCAAAAATGAAACCTAATTAAACTTAAAAGCTTTTGCATAGCAAAGGAAACCATCAACAAAACAAAGAGACAATCTATTGAATGGGAGAAAATATTTGCAAATGATGTGGCCAATAAGGGGTTAATATTCAAAATATGTAAACAGCTCATACAACTCAATATCAAAAAGACCAAAAAAATGATTAAAAATTGGGCAGAGACATTTTTCCAAAGAAGATACACAGATGGCCAACAGGCACATGAGAAGATGCTCAACATTACTAATTATCAGAGAAAAGCAAATCAAAACCACTGAGATATCACCTCACCTTAGTCAGAATGGCCATCATCAAAAGTCTACAGATAAATGTTGGTGAGAATGTGGAGAAAAGGGAACCCTAGTACACTGTTGGTGGGAATGTAAATTGGTGCCACCACTGTGGAAAACAGTACGGAAGTTCTTCAAAAAACTAAAAATAGAGCTACCATATGACCCAGCAATTCTGCTACTGGGTATATATCCAGAAAAAATGAAAACACTAATTTGAAAAGTTACATACACCTCAGTGTTCAGAACAGAATTATTTACAATAGCCAAGATATGGAAGCAACCTAAGTGTCCATCAACAGATGAATGAATAAAGAAGATGTGGGGGCTTCCCTGGTGGTGCAGTGGTTGAGAATCTGCCTGCTAGTGCAGGGGACACGGGTTCGAGCCGTGGTCTGGGAAGATCCCACATGCTGTGGAGCAACTGGGCCCCGTGAGCCACAATTACTGAGCCTGCACGTCTGGAGCCTGTGCTCCGCGACAAGAGAGGCCACGATAGTGAGAGGCCCGCACACGGCGATGAAGAGTGGCCCCCGCTTGCCACAACTAGAGAAAGCCCTGACACAGAAACGAAGACCCAACACAGCCATAAATAAATTAATTAATTAATTTAAAAAAAAGAAGATGTGGTCTACATATACAATGGAATATTACTCAGCCATAAAAATGAATGAAGATTTGTCATTTGCAGCAGCATGGGTGGACCTGGAGGGTATTATGATTGGTGAAATAAGACAGAGAAAGATAAATACTGTATGACTTCAATTATAGGTGGAATCTAAAAACATTTTTTTTTAAAGAATGAATATAACAAAAAAGAAAAAGTCTCACAGATATAGAGAACAAATCAGTGGTTACCAGTGGGGAGAGGGAAGGGGAGTCAGGCAAATAAGGGTAAGAGATTAAGAGGTACAAACTACTATGTATAAAATAAATAAGCCACATGGATATATTATACAGCACAGGGAATATAGCCAATATTTTAAAATAACTTTAATAATATTGTAAAATAATATTGTAAAGCAACTATACTTCAATTTTAAAAAAAGATGAGAAAACAGAGACTAGTTTAATCCACATGGTTGGAAAGTGGCAGAGTTGGGATTTAAAGCAAGAAGTAAAGGCCTGGAGAGGAAGAATAAACACAAGAAGCAAGAGTGAACAATAGGAACAAACAATCTGGGAAAATGTTGGTAAGTTTAATCGTGTTCAGGGATAAATGATAAAAAAAATTGATGGAAACTGACATGGGTTGGAGGGGGGTTGAGAAGTGGGTATTGGTTCACGAAATTCTAGGATTAAAGAAAATTTAGTGTCAGATAGATGTGTTGACATGAGCAGGGAGCCCCTGTTGGAACCCAACAAGAAAGTTCTTGGTTTCCTCAAGGCTTGGGGTTGCCTGAAGTTCTGGGTTAAGCAGAGACGGCCTATGGAGAGAAGTCAGACAAATGTGTGATTTTTTTTTTTTTTTTTGCCTGTCTACCTTCTAAACCTGGCAATCTCTAGGTTCACACATATTGACTTGATGTGAAGGTCAAGGTTATAGTACCAAGAAGCGAGTGAAAGAGGAGAAATCTATCTGTATATTTATTTTTGATCTTTTGGATCCTGGTTGTTGGAAAATGTAGGGGATCCTTCAGTTTGAGGATCCCAAACAACTTCACCGTCAGCAATATTTTTTTGCCAGCACCAAACAACCATCGTCTTTCGTTACCCCTTAATCGAAATTAAAATCATCAAGACACTCCTTTGGGAACATATTGCAACTTGCTAATAAGCAAGGAGGACAACACAGAATCAACTATACATTGTTCATAACCTTGGTGCTTTATAAGGTCATAAACAGAATTGGGCTATAAAATGAAATGAAAGGGCCACTTCTGCCTTGCAATATTTGGTTTTATGACAGTGTTTATGCTGAATCTGTCCAAATAAAAGGTGACCTCAAATCTAAGGCGAGGCCCCATTTTCCCTTGAAGAATATCCAAAAAATGTCTTAAGGGCAATGTGAATATAAAAGCTTTTTGGAATATAGATGAATCAGTTGAATGTCTCCTTATGGTAATTAGGTTATTTGTTTACTTGAATTTAAAATGACATCTATGGAATATTAATGTAAAACCATTGCTTTCTCACTTGCATAGTCTGTGACACTATTTTTTCCAAACTCTTTGCAGGTGCCTCGGACATCATATCCTGACCCTGACCCTCCTCCTCCAACTGCTTTTTGAGTCATCACAGTTGTCAGGCAGGGCTTCTAACATTTCCACTTCTACCGTGAGTATCTGAGATACAGCACTTTTGAATCCACATAAGATGCCAGTGCTGGAATTTTTATCCTAAGTCCCCATTCCTATTCATATAACATCAAACTGCTTTCCTCTTTTCATTTATCCTGTAGGTCACCATCTCCACTCTTAGTGTCTGCTTTTTGCATTGATTTTTCAAAGGCTTGTTTACAAGTAAGCGTGGTAAAATCCCAGCTCACGTTAGGACAAATGCAATATTTTATTAATTATTTTAAATAATATCACTGAAAATCCTTCTAGTCATTATTAATCAAAAAAGTATGAAGATAAGAAATGAGAAGAGTAAGAATATTCTCACTTTTTAAGCCATTGAAACATAAGTAAAAGCTCAACTTTCCCCTGACCACCTCTGAACTTCTTAAATCCAGAGAGTGGGCTGGACACAGACATCAAAATCTCATCCTGCCAAACTGCTGTGGAGATCACCAAAAGGGATGTAAAAAGAGAAACCGACACATAGGCTGTAAACTAGGGAATGTTCCAGGATGGGCCTGGATGGACCTGGCAGGGGCCCTCGGGGAGGACCCAGCCAGCCAGGTCCTGGGAGTTGCACTTTAATCCCCTCAACGCCGCTCACTTGGGAGCAGCCGCCCACAGCAGTGCAGACTCGCGACGGGCGCAGATGGCCCTGCCGGGAGGACAGGGCTGCGGATGTGTAATGAGGGCAGCTGCCCCCAGGGGCGGGGGAGACCCTGCTGGGGCTAATTCACGGCTGCTCCGCCAAGGGTACGGGGGGCCTTGGGCTCGGGCACCTTGCCCTGGGTCTCTGAACAGGTGGGATCCAACCAGGGTGAATCTCAGCTTTTCACTCCTTCCTTCCCTGGCCCCAACGTACGTGGACAGCAGTCTCTCCGGGAGCCAGCGAGGTAGATACAACTGCTTCCCCAGACTCTAAGAAACCGGAGTCATTCATTGCAAAGACTTAGTGCTGATGCTTTCCACCAAAATAGATCCATGGCCAGCGATGGGAGGAAAGAGTGAGGTATTTTTTAATTCCCCACCAGGTTTGTGAAAGGAGAGCTGACTGTCCCCAAAAGGAAATGCTTTGATATCAGGAAAGATTGCATGAAGAGCAGAACAGAATTATTAAATTCAACACTGCCATGCCAGAGGAAGGGCAGATAAAGTAGAAAATCGGATTAGTGAGGGAGAAGGTAAATTTGAAAAATTCTTCCCAAACTCGGAGGAAACGATGAGGACATAAAAATGGTGGGAGAAAAGAGAGATGGAAGATGGATCAGGGATATATCCAGTATTGCAAAGGTGTCAGTCCTTCACACATTAATTTCAAAATTTAATGCAATTTTAGTCAAAAGTTCCGAGGGATATTTTTTTGGAATTGGATAAAATTACAAGAGTTCTTTTGGAAGAATAAATGGGCTGGGAAATCTAAAAAAGATGGTTGTTCACAGTAACTGTAGTGAAGGAAGGCTGGCCAGTATGAAAACGTATTTTACAGCCAAAATAATTAAAACAGAGAAGTTAGTGCAAGAAAAGTTAAGTTCAATGAAACAAAACATAAACTCCAGAAACTGGCCCTTGTATTTAGCACATGATAAACGTGGCATTTCAAATTAGAGGGGCAAAGATGGATTTTTTACTAAACCATATTGTGAGAATTGCTTAACTGTTTGAGAGTATTTCATGATAAACACCCAGATAAATCCTGTTCGGTTAAAATTATTGCATTTGAAAACATAATTTGAGACAACTAGAAAACTATCTGATCTCAGGATGAAGAAGGCCGTTCTGGCAAAAAAGTAAAGGAGGAAATCATATAGTAAATTTTATTTTTAAATATTTTAATACTTCATTTATAGTGTTTTTTTGCTATATGTCATTTCAAAGTTTTTTAAATTTTTTATTTTTATACAAGTTTTAGAGGTCACTTTCCATTTACAGCCATTAGAAAATACTTTAAACATATACACACTACCATATATAAAATATGTAACCAACAAGGACCTACTGTATAGTACAGGGACCTCTATTCAATATTCGGTAATAACCTATAATGGAAAAGAATATGAGAAAGAATATGAAAAAGAATATATATATGTATATACATATATATATATATACACACATATGTATAACCAAATCACTTTGCTGTACACCTGAAACTAACACAACACTGTAAATCAACTATACTCCAATAAAAAAATTTTAAAAGGACAATATTGGGTATGTTCCCTGTGTTGTACAATACATCCTTTAACCTATCTTGCACCCAGTAGTTTGTGCCTCGCACTCCACCCCTACAATGCCCCTCCTCACCTCCCCGCTGGTAACCACTAGCTTGTTCTCTAGATCTGTGTTTGCTTCTTTTATGTTATGTTCACTAGTTTGTTGTATTTTTTAGTTCCACATATGAGTGATATCATACAGTATTTATCTTTGTCTGGCTTATTTCACTTAGCATAATGCCCTCTAAGTCTATCTATGTTGCTGCAAATGGCAAAATTTCATTCTTTTTTTATGGCTGGGTAGTATTCCATTGTGTATGTATATATATACAATGGAATATATGTGTGTGTGTGTATATATATATATATATATATATATATATATATA
>NW_020174038.1:265035-322614 GCF_003031525.2 Neophocaena asiaeorientalis asiaeorientalis | reverse complement strand
GGTTCCCAAACAAACTTTTTGGCTAACCCAATATATACCATGTTTTCTTTATCCATTCATCTGTTGATGGACACTTAGCTTGTAAATTTTTAAAGTAAATTAGAAAAAATAAAAATTTAAACTTTCTGTACATAAAAAGTCTGAAATATGATTAAGATAGCAATGATATCTTAAATATCATAGATTAAATATTTGTAGTCCATATTGTAGACATCGGGCTACTACTCATAGAGAATATAATTGCATAAGAGACAACAGAGATAGAAACACGGGCAAGCGAAGGACAAGCAATGAACGGAGAGCAATGTAAAATGTGCCAATGTATGGTGAAAACATCTACCAGGAAAAGACCCCTTCCCAGAGGAGGGGCGGCAGATGAAATAGTCTCACCTCCTTCGGGTGAATGTGTCTGTGGGAAATGCTCCAGCACTGGGAGTTTCGGAAAATAGAGTTCTTCTGTAAGGTCTGTCTGACAAAAAAATTACTTGAAAACATTTTCTAGCCAGTCAAAGGATAAATAGCAATGGAAAATCTTTAAGAATGAGGGTATAAAAATACTGGCACTAAAAATAATTTAAATATGATAAGTAATATTAACTTGACCATCACAACAACAAAACCTCTAGAGCTCAGTTTCTCAAGCTCAACACTGTTGGCATTTGGGGTTTGGATAACTCTCTGCTGTGGGCTCTGTCCTGGGCACAAAGAATGTTGAACAACATCCCTGGTCTCTACCCGCTGGATGCTAGGAGCAACTGGGACAATCTTAACTGTCTCCAGGCATTGCTGAGTGTCCCCTGGGGGCCCACATCACCCTTCTTCCCCCAGGTGAGAACCATTGCTGTAAAGCTAAATTATAAAATGTTGCAATGGGGTGGCGGGGGGGGGGGGGGGGGCTTTAGCTAAGTCTAAGCTCCAGCTGCATCAGTTGAAGCTGGAAAGTAGCCAAGTGACGAGGCAGTAAGAGCCTGCTGAAATGTAGTATCTGCCTCAGGAATGATTTAGTAAATATTGCTTGATCATTGACATTTTATAATTAGGGAAAAATGGGTTCATATATATTTTAATTTTTACAGGAACCCTAAAGAGAATAAAGATGGATTACAGCTTTCAAAGCCCAAGAGGAAGGAAAAGAACAATACAATTATAATCCATAAAATAGAAAACAGAAGAAAGGAACTAGTGTAAAAGTCATAAGAACAAATGTACTAGTTTCGATAATAAATAAAAATGCCTTTGAGTGCTTTACTGAAAGAAAAATACTTTTAGTTGAGACATGTTATTTTTAAAAATTACCGAAAAAAGTAATTGACTCAGGAAGGCAAAAGCATAAAGGGATTACAAGACAAATCTGGCTCATGTACTAATATGAGCAAGGGTAGTGATATTTATTGGACAAAGTAGACTTGAGGGCAAAAAGCATTGAATAATATGACTTTTTATTGATAAGAAATTATGTTCACAATGAGGATACAACAATGGTGGCCCTGAACCAAATAATATTATGTCAAAGTACATAACCCACTCTTGCCATTTGCCATGTGCTATAGACTAAACGTTTGTCTCCCCCTGCAAATTCATATGCTGAAATCCTAACCCTCAGTGTGAGGTGATGGTATTTGGAGGTGAGGAAGTGGCCTTTGGGAGGTGCTTAGGTCATGAGGGTGGAGCCCTCAGGAATGGGATTAGTGCCCACAGGGTTCCTTGCCCCTCCTGCCACGTGAGGACACAGAAGACAGCCATCTATGTGAGGAGGCTGGCCCTCAACAGACTGAATCTGTGGCACCATGATCTTGGACTTTCCAGCCCCCAGAACTGTGAGGAATAAATGTCTATTGTTAAGCCATCCAGTCCATGGTGCTTTTGTTACAGCAGCCCCAGCAGACCAGGCACCATGAAAAGGGCAGGCTCCAGGGAGCCGCTAGTCCTGGAAAGAGAGACACAGGGACAGACTTGAACCCAGCTTGCAGGCTGAAGCGCGTAGCTGAAGCGCCCTCAGGCTCGCCGCCAGCTAGTGCTGCTCAGAGATGGCGGCACTGAGCCTGGCTCCCCCTGTGACAAGTCCATTCCCAGCTGGCCAGACGATGCTCCCATGCTGAATAGCCTCTCTGTCCCTTCTGCCTGAGGAAGTCAACCTCAGCACCCGGCCACTCACCAGTGTCATCCTTTTGACGTCCACCCTCTTCTAAAGTCTCAGTGGAGCCACCAGACTAGTCTCCCAAATCCCATCTCTTCTTACTTCCTTCTCCAAACTAAATCAAAGCTCACTGCCATCACTTCCAAAACCCCAGGTCTCTACCTGACACTCAGTCCCCTGTCGCCTTCTGCTCCCTCTTCTCTTGCCAGGCTGGCCTCTTCCTATTTCTCTAATATAAACAGATCCTTTTTGACTTTGAACTTGGCAGTCCCATAGCGTACAGCACCCAGCATGTACTTTGCAAATTTGCACGTTCACTAAATTCTCTGTTCAAATGCCAACTCTTAATTAATGTAGCTTATGCAATTGTAATTAAATTCTAATGTCATAAAAATATTGATCCTCTAAAATACTCTTAAAAATAAATATAAAAATACAGAGGGGCCACTTTGAATATTATCTAAGCTTAGGTAGCTCTTTAGGTATGTTGCTCCGTGATCTGCAACAAAATATATTTTACTTTCATGTAGCATCGTTGGGCCAACGGATGGAACTTTTTAAAACACATGTTAACATATTGTTAGGAGCTGTCACCAGTGAGCCTGCTGCCTACCTTTTAAAGTAGAAATGAATTCACCAAAACTATTAGGGTTGAGGTGACTTTGCCATAAAGAAATCCATCCCACACCTTCTCCTTCTGATTAGAAAAATTATGATAATTAATTTTAAAATATGCAACACAAAATCTGCCAGAAATACAACAAGACCCATTTTCAAAGCAGTGATTTGAGCTCAGAGGTTCTTTTTCCTCCTTACAAAAATGTTATTGAAATAACCAAAGGAATGTAAATGTAAGATAAAATCTGCAACAGAGCTGAAAACCCAGAAGGACAGACTTGACAGTCCAGGTTGGAAGAATTTCTGGAAGACAGGAAACAGATGGCATCAGGTGAGTCCAGGTGAAGGGTGATGGGGGCGCATATGGTTTGTCTGCTTCAAACGTAGGGATGTCAGCAAAGTGTCATACATCGCAGGACACTTGAATTTATTCTCTATCTTAAAAAATTGATCACTCTTTTTACACTCTTAGATTTTTTTTTAAAAACCTGTGATTTAGGTTTCACAATTTATGTAGGTGATTAGCTATCTCTTGTTCTGGGATGTTGGCAGTCTGCTGTGCGAGGTGTAGCACATTCTGCTGATGTCCTGCTCGTATGCTTTTGGCACTTACCCTCCCTGCTCTATGTCTCTGGCCCGGAAGGAGTTGCCTGCTGTGCTCAGACAACCTTGCTGCGTTGCGCTGACAGTAGCATCTCTGCCCGGCAGACATCAGGGGCTGGAGCCGTGAGTCAGACAGACACCAGGTCCTGGGGCTCTGGAGTGGCTCTGAGCGCTGCACCCTGGAAGCTGCACAGCTTTGCCCCAGGGCTCATCATCACTGGAGCAAGCGCTTCGCAGATTCCCTGCTATCATTTTACCTCACTTAGGGTCACACTGGTTATTGATATGAATACTTTTTATTTATGAAAACGAGGCAAATAGAAAAACCATAGACATATATCTATAGAAGCAGCAGCTTGAAAAAAGAAACCCTCCTGAGCATAAAGAGCAAACACCAGGCTTGCACGGTGGGTGGTGGGGCTTTTAAGGCTCCAGAGCCAGATGGCCAGGGTTGGCATCCAGGCTCTGCCCTGCCCTCCTTGTATGTGAAATGTTGGTAATGATAACCTCAAGGGTTGTTTGGGATTCAACGAATTAACATATGTAAAGCATTTCGAACAATATCTAGAACACATTTAGCTCTCCATAAATGTTACCTGAATATAAGTGTGGACCTCACTGAAACAAAGGAAAAAGCAGAGGGGATTATCCCAATTTTGAATTCATAACCTCAGTGAAGTTTGAGGGCTACTTCTATCAAAATGACAAGAACAATTTGCTATGCGAAAAGAATGGACAGGAAAAAGAGAACCTTTTAAGAAATTTGAAACGATTGCTGTCCCAAATTTAATTTAGGAATAAATTATACGTTGCTAAAAGCCAAGTTTATGAATAAGAAGATGAATTCAAGGAGTTATCCCAGAGAACACAGCAAAGAGAGAGAAAGAAAGCAAGCAAGGGTCAGAGGCATGGACCCAGAATATCTCATATCTCTATTACATCACTTTGAGAAGGAGAAAACAGAGGCAATGGAGGAGAGTAAGCAAAAATAGTTTTGATCTACTGAAGTTTTGTTTCAGATTGGTAACCCTCACTGTATGACAGACAAGATTATTGGAAATAAATCATATCATGGGAAATTTCTAAAGTTCCAGGATAAGGGTAAACTTATACAAACTTTTAGACAAGGCAAAAAAAATTGCAAAGGAGAGAGAATCAAACTGGACTTAGATATTCTTAGATTCTAGACTTTTTTTATTTGAAATATTAAATGCTAGGAGAAAACATAATAAGGTTTACAGAATTAGGCGGAAAAGAGATTGTGTCCCCTGCATTCAGTTTGAAGCTGTAACTTCCATGTGTGAGGGTAGAAGAAATAAACTTGGTTTTCCAGCAAAAGACTGGAAAGGGAAAAAAGGAGATATTGGAAAAGTATGTACAGACAAGTTAATATGAGAGGAATAAGGTACACATAAATCAGTGGTCATCATGAATATGAATGATTTAGACACCTAATAAAAGACAAAGGTTGTCCAAAAAAATAAACCAAAGCAAATGCCAGTTATATACCATCACCAAGAGACACATCTATAAGAGAAAGTTTGAAAATAGATGGTGAAAGATTTGCCAAACAAATGCAAAATGACCACCACCTCAAAAAGAGAGCCGGCAATGTTAATATCAGGAGAAACACAAACTATGTGAAAAGTACTGAAAGGAACGAAAGGGAATATTTCATACTGTTAAAAGGAACCCCTACCAGAAGCTACAACAATCACAAACTTTTACACATTCATTATAGCTTTGGGATATGCAAATCAACAGCTCCTAGCAATAAAAGGAAAAATCACCTGGACATCAGCTACAGTGGAGACTTTATACATACTTCTTACAAAAACTGGCAAACTAGGAAGAGCAAAAAATCATAAGGATACAGAGGACTTATGTAGCACCATGAACACATCGAATTTTATTATACTATTTTATTTTATTATGTAGAAAACCGCAATTGTCAAGGAGTTACTGCACATTTTCTTCAAATACAAAATAATTGTAGGCTACTGAGAAGGGAAAATAACGGAAGATCACATTTCAAAGCCTGTGAGATGAATCCAAATCTTGATTCAAAGGAAAACATTTTAATAAAGTATATATATAAATAGAAAATATACAGCTTTTACTGCAAATAAAATAACATAGCATTGTATCAAAAAACAAAAACAATAATTTCAAAGGAAATATGGAAAAGGCATTAAGAAAAATCCACCCCCTCTAAGAGTTGTATTGAAAAATAAATCCAAATTTTGGTTTTCTGAAAAGGCTAACATAATAGACAAACCTTTTGAAAGTATAATAAAAAAGAAAGAGAAAGTTGCAATACACTACATTAGAAATAAAACCATATAATTATAGATACCGAAGAGATTTTTAAATGGTAAGAAAATACTGTACACAAGTTTACAGCAACAAATTTGATAACTGAGATGAATAAGTACTCTTCAAGGAATATATAAATTACCAAAATGGGCTCAGGAAGTGGTAGAAAACCTGAATAGACAATATGCATTTAAAAAGAAGTTGAAAAGTTGTCAAAGATACACTTCTAAAGAAGGACCAGAATAGCCCTGTTTTAAAACAAGTTCATCTTTAAAACATTGACCTTCAAGGAGCATATTGTTCTTTTGTTATCAACTGTTAAGAAGCATTAGAAACAGAAAGTTTCCAGTTCATTTTATGGACTTAACAGTTCCTAAGAAACAGGCTGCCAAAAAGGGAAACCACAGACAAATATCTTTTAAGAATATAGATTTTAAAATTCTAAATAAAATACTGATAAATTAAATCCAGAGCATAATAAAGATAATATCTCATGACAAAGTAAAATTTAATCAAGTAATTTGGGGGTGCTTTTATATTGGGAAATCTGTCAATATAATATACTTTATTGAATTAATTGTTTAAAGGAAAAACAGACAATATGATCATGTAGATGTATATTGCAAGTATATTTGATAAGGTTACCATTTCTGATACTTTTTATAAATCAGAAAAATTAAAAATGTTTTAAAACGTGATAAAGGGTATTTGTTAGGAACCAAAAGACATAAAAACAAAGCGGAGGCATTCTCATTGAAACCATGAACAGCACAGGGACACCCACCCTGACAGTTTTTGGTCATTTCTCTGGAGGTTGTAACCAAAATGTCAAGAAACATGTATGAGATATAAATATTATAAAAGATATGACAAATGCTCATTGTTTAGACTTCATCTGAGTTTCTTCCTAGAAAACTCAAGAGAATCATTTTACGGGCTATCATAATTAGGAAGATTCAGCAAGCTGGAGGAAGCCAACATTTAAGAATTTCCCAGCTCTCCTATGCACTAGCAATAGTCTTTCAGAAAAAATAATTTTTAAAGTATTCATAATAACGATGCAAATGATAAAAGCCCTGGGAACAAATCTATAGGAAATACGTAAAAACTAAATAAAGAAAACCATGGAATTTTACTGAAGGACCCACGTGAAGAAGTAAATAAATGGGGAGACATACCATGATCTTGAAGGGGAAGCCCCAATATTTTAAGGGTATCGATTTCACCTTTTCCCATAATCTGTAAGTTTAATGTCCCGCTTCTTCTAGCCTGAAGGGGAAGAAACTCATCTGGTGGAGGGAGATGGGGGGGAGGGCAAAGAACCCCCGCTTTGCTCGGCGCCTTTCCTGTGCCACACGCTACAACTCCTCCCCAGTCTGCAGACGAGGAACTCAGGCCAGAGGGGTGAGCGTTTCCTGTGAGTCACACAGCAGGTGAAAAGCAAAACTGGGATTCCAACACAGGTTATTTAGCTGGAGAGCCATTGTTTTGGAAGCAGCCCACCCTGCCTCTTTGAGATTTCTTTGGGAGAGGTGGGGTCTACACAGGGTTGGCTTCATGTGGGTGTCACTCGTGTGATCACAGGGACCCTGCCCTTGGTTAAATTGGTTCTGCTGTCACCACCCTTGAGATTCTTAATAATTTTTGAATAAGGGGCCCTGAAACTTGTGTGGCTAGTCCTGGGTCTACGCACAGAAGGCTGTAGGACCAGATGTCTCTAACTGCAGAGGGCTTTGGGCCAGTCACTTCTACTAAGAGTCCATATCTGCACCGTAGGAGGCTGGATGAAAGGGCCGGGCCACGCGAGCATCACGTTCACAGGGCCTGAGTCACGTGGCCTTGGTGAGGACCTCTCAGGGGAAGAAGGACCCTGATGGAGATAGAAGCTGGGGTTCAGCCTGGGAAGACCTGGCACCTGGTTGAGCTTTAGAGTGACTGACAGCCGCTGGAGACCAAAGAAAGGGGACACAGGAGCCCTCCTGGATGCTGAGGGTTGGTGGAGGCCCTCACCAAGAACCCAAACTGCTGGCTTGATCTTAGACTTCCGGCCTCCAGAACCACGAGAAAGAAGTGTCTGCTGGTTAACCCACCCAGTCTACGGTATTTTGTTATAGCAGCCTGAACTAATCAAGACAAAAGTTAGACTCTTTAAAAATATATATTGATTTATAGATACAGATAAATTAATGGGTTCCTTTTTTAATAATAAAAGTGTTTTTTAATTGTTACTATTTCAGTTCTTTTTTAGAATTGATAAACATTATTTTTAGAGCAGGTTTAGGTTCACAGCAAATGGAGTGGAAAGTACAGAGGGTTCCCATACACCGCCCTCGCTACCCACACGCACGGAACCCCCCACTACTGACATCCTGCACCGCCCTGGAACATTTGTTATAATTAGCGTGTTAGTTTTTAAGAGAGGGTCATGTTGACCCTCCAGTATACAGTTATTACCTCTTGTAGGGTTTTTGTATGCAGAGCTAATTTGGTTCATCTTAGATGTACAAATCTGGATTTCAAAAAGATCAACTCCACCACGCATTTTGCCTTTCAACCTAAATGTTGACTAATCCAACCAGCTTACAATATCAAGCAAAGGTGAGAGGTAATAGCACTGCATAAATTTACCTTCAAAATGGTAAGGAATTTTATCACTATTGATTCAGCATTGCCTGGACTCTGCTGCGGTTCCCCTTTTGAGAGAAATGAAACGTCTCCTTCTAGGCACCAGGTGTTTTGTAGCAACGTCTGCATCCTTATTTCCTTCTATGATCCAGTAGCACAGCCCAAGAACCCAGCTTTACATTTCCCACAGCCTTTTAGGATAGCTTCGTGCAGTCTTTTAGAATTGCTAACTCTAATTTGATTTAGAGTGAAGCCGGACACATTAGCTTGCTAGGGCTGCTGTAACAAGGTACCACGGATTGGGTGGCTTAATAACAGAAATGTATCTCCCTGCAGTTCTGGAGGCCAAAAGTCTGAGGTCAAGGTGTCGGCAGGGGTGGTTTCTTCTGAGATCTCTCTCCTTGGCTTGTAGACGGCTGTCTTCTCCCTGTGTCTTCTACATAGTCTTATGTCTGTGTGTGTCTGTGTCCTGATCTCCTCCATCTGTAAGGACACTAGTCATATGGGATTAGGGCCCATCCCGATGACCTCATTTTACCTTAATTAGGTCTTTAAAGACCCTATCTCTAAATGGAGTTATATTCTGATTTAATATGGGGTTAGGACAGCTACACGAGAGTTTTGGCAGGACACAATTTAGCCTGTAACACCGGCATCTTGTTGTTGGAGAGACCCACCACTGCTGCCTATCTTGGGCTCTCTCGGGCTCTCTCATTTCTCTCTGCACCCTTGGACTCGTACCTGCCCTTGCCTTGTTGCCACCCTCCCCTGGGCCAGACCATTTTGCAAAGTCCTTGTTATTCCCCTTTTTGAAGGGCTTTCCTGGATTTCCGCTGCCTTTGGGAGCATTCTCATATGTCTGAGGGTAACAGGGCACCTGCTGAGATGGAGGTTAGCTGGAGGCCCCATTAAAGGATCTCCTTGTAACGGTGCTGATGTCATCTTCCACAAGAAGGGCTCACCTAAGAGCAGAGCTGTCTGTCCCAGGAAGGGCCTCGTGGAGGGCTCCTGCTTGGTCAGGTGGAATGGGTCAGGAGGAGGGAAGGGCGGGTGCAGCCACAATCCAGAATGCAGAGCCAGCTTGGGGGCGGGGCAAGGTCATTTTACTTAAGGAACGCAGGGCATTATAGGAGACAAGGAAAAACCATCCAAATCCCAGATTCCAGGTCAGGTGGCTCTCTCAGGGTGGGCTGGGGTGGGCTGGGGTGGCAGCTGTACGGCAAGGGCAACAAGGCCCCCAGAGTAAAGCCACATTGTGGATAAATGCAGGAAAGCCTTCAGGCCAGATCCTACACGGTCCAGGGGCTCTGGGAGGCTCACCCAGCCTCCCCAGGCTTCCCCAGGCCTCCCTAAGCCTCCCCAGGCCTCCCCCCAGGGTGCTCTGGGAGAACATTGCATGGCCAGGAGTGGGAATTTTACCTACAAGGAGCTGTGGGTTTGGTGCCCTGCTGCCCTGGAACAGTGGCACCTACAGCTGCTAGTGGCACTGCTGCCACTGAAGCTCCAGGTTCTTGGAGAACCGAGGACCTCTTTCCAGTAAGGATGGGGATTCCCAAGCCACCAGTTAAAGAATATACACCCACATTTGCCGCTGTGCCTGAGGGACAAATCACACTGGACACAAAGAATAACCCTTCTTCTCCTTGGCCTGTTTACCTCCACGGGGTCATTTGTGTCACAGGAGCTCACTCCCCATTTTAACACATAAGCGCGCACACGTGCACACACACACACACACAAACACACACACTCCCTCTACATTAAAAACATTCTGGGGACTTCCCTGGTAGCTCAGTGGTTAAGAATCCACCTGCCAATGCAGGGGACACAGGTTCGAGCCCTGGTCCAGGAAGATCCCACATGCCGCAGAGCAACTAAGCCCACGAGTCACAACTACTGGAGCCTGTGCTCCGCAACAAGAGAAGCCACCACAACGAGAAGCCCACGCACCGCAACAAAGACCCAACGTAGCCCCCAAAACTTAATTAATTAATTAAAAAATAAATAAATAAAAACATTCTGGACATGAAGACCCTTGAAATGTCCCCCTTGCCCCCCTCTTTGCTGTGGTTTACTCTCCAGTTCATCACCTCCTCTCTGCAGCCCTCCCCAACACCCCTGCACATCAGTTGCTATCTGATTTGGTGGCCTTGCCCATTGGACTGTGTGATGGTTTTAATTTTATGTGTCAACTTGACTACATTATGGTGTGCGGCTATTTGGTCAAGCACCAGTCTAGATGTTGCTGGGAGGGTATTTTTTAGATGTAATTAACATGTAAATCAATAGACTCTGAGTAAAGCAGATCACTCTCCATAATGTGGGTGGGCCTCGTCCAATCAGTTGAAGGCTTTAAGAGCAAAGACCAAGGTCCCCTGAGGAAGAGGGGATTCTGCCTCCAGGATGCCTTCAGAATCAAGACTGCACCACCAACTCTTTGGAATTTCCAGCCTGCCACCTTGCCACCCTGCCACCCTGCCCTGAAGATTTAGGACTTTTGAGTCCTCCCCATCACATGAGCCAATCCCTGAAGATAAATCTCTGTCTCTTTACATATGCATCCTGTTGGTTCTGTTTCTCTGGAGCACCCTGACAGATACTGACTGTGAACATGACCCCCTCCAGCAGGGCAGGGACAAAGGCTGAGGGTGTTGGAAAGTGAGGCCAGGACCCGTCTGCAATCCACGAAGCAAAGCAGGTGGGCTTAGAGACATTGCAAACTCATTGAATTCTTGACAAAACCAGGATTATATGTAAACATCTACCAAAATATGGCGGAAGGGTAATATTCAATGCATCGCAGCAATTGCTACATTTCTCTCCCTTCATATGCATCTTAGTAGATTTTTTTTTTTTTAAGCTTAAACTCCTGGAACAGTATTTAGTACATTTCTTATAAAGCATCTGACACATTCTAGGTGTTAAAGAAAAGGTTAATTTCCTTTCAAAAACGTTCTGTGCAGAGCTTGTTCTTCCAGTGCATGGAGGCTGCACCTAACTTCCCCATTTATCTTCAACACTCTTCCTCCTGCCTTTGAAACTCTTTCATTTAACATTAGCATTTGATTAACCTTTTATTCAAGAGGCATCTGGGTTTTGTTATACACCATTATGCTGATTCTGGCTTGGTTTTATTTCAGATAATTTTCAAGTAGCCTCATGGGCCAGGTAGTAACGTCTTCTTTTACTGCCAATTTTTGGCAGGGGGCTCCAGGAGGAGTAGTTTCCTCATTACGTGGAGAAAACAAGAACAACGGAGAGGAGATTTTATTTGGAGGACAGTCTTGGCCATCTTTACCTTATATGTATGCATTTTCTGCAGGCTTTGAAAATTATATTTTCTATCAATTAAAATTCATATAAAATACAATTTAACTGAAAATACCAATGATAAATCTGCAGTTACTGTCATATGGGAATATTTGCAGCAGTTCCCGTGGGTTCTGGTAGTCAGATTGTTTTCCAAGCGTCCTCTGAGGCCACAGTGCTGAGCCACAGGTGGGCCTGTGATGTGCTTGGGCCTGGACGATGTAGACTATGGCCTGACTTCTAGATCTGGAGGAAGGAGAATTCCGCTCCTGATTCTTTAACTGTAACGATGGGTCATGGTTGCCAGGGACAGAGGAGACCCAGGATGTATGCAAAGCTTCGGTCTGAAGGTTACTCATTTCATGGGGTCACTCTATCCACCCTTGTCCAAAGGAGGAGCTCAGAACACAGTCTCCTCAAGAATTCAGGGCAACTGAGAGATCTACAGCTTGTGTGAGCCTGCTCTCTCGCACAAGGAAATGACAGGGAAAATGCAGCAGGTGTAATTCCTGGAAGGAAGAGCCAAGTGGCCACGGTGGCAAGTAGGAAATGCCTCAGGGAAAACTGAGAAATGCTTCATGGATAGGATGAAAGGCACTGCCAATAATAGCATGCTGAACCTTACAGTTAGCCAAACACCAGGGGGCGTCCCAGGGGATTCGGTCAGTCCTGTTAGCTAAGAAGTAGTCAGAGGCCAAGACTGATACCAATGAAGACGTGGAGTTATTCTCACTCTTCAACTTGTTAGCTCCATAAACCTCAGTCTCTCTGTCTAGTGGGAACAATGTCCCCAAAGTGGGGACGATGATACCTTCCGGATCATCTCACACAGTGCTCGGGGAGGATGGAGAGCTTTATAAACTCCCAACCCCACTGAGATGCTGAAGAGGGTGGGGGTGGAGGTAATACTATGGGATGTCCAAGAGAGGCAGGGCAACATGGGTGCTATATAGATGCCTGCCAAAGATCTAAATATCACCCGAGAATACCAGTGGAGCCATACACATTGGAGATGGCGATGTGGGTTCCAGCCGTGCAACCAGCAGTGGTAAACTGGGTCATCTCAGGAAAGTCAGAAAACTTCTGTGAGGCTCATTTTGTTCATCTGTGCCATAAAGAGAGGCTTGAGTAGCAGTGAAATAGATAAGTGATTTCCCTGCCTGTTGATCCTGGTCTGGGTGTGGCTGCAAATTCAGTTTGGAGGGTGGATTTAGCAACTTGAAATCTAATTGTCCTCTGCCTCTTTCCTTAGCGTGACAGGACAGCTATTAGTTCTTCATCACAGGAAACTGGCAAAATTGCTTACCCTTGAAATCATACAGCGATCATACTCTGGCTTGATAGAGAAATGGAAATCTGGCCTGATCTAGCATCTAGATACCTAATGTGAGGAAATCAGCCTCAGCATCCCTCCTTTTGGTCCAGCAGTGATTGTGCTCAATGGATTGGCCAGTTTCTCCTGGAGCTTCCAAGGCCATTTCTGTGTATAACCATCACGATGGGAGCGGGGTAGCAAAATGAAATCCAAATAAGATCTCAGCTTATCGTGCAAATACCAGACATCACTCCGCACCTCCTTGAAACCTACTTAAGGATTCACTCAGCCTAAGCTCCCCTATCTGTGAATACCTTCTCTCATTATAGGTCTTTCTTCAGAGTTGAGTCTTCAATTATTCTCTAGTCTCTTTATCTATGTATCTATATCTATGTATCTATGTATCTATGTATCTATCTATCCACCCATCCATCCATTTATCTATTGTAGCACCTTCTCCTTTCCTGTTTGACTGTAACATCTTGAGGGAAAGGGTCATCTTCCCGTCCAGGTGCTCAGTGGGGAAGGACCCACAGAAGATGCTATCGGCAAGTGGTTGATCAGTTAACTAGGATGATGGGGTCTAAGCCGCCACACTTAGGTCTGGCTCCCTCAAGGGGTTCCCAGTTCTAAACATCCTTCACACAAAACCATGAGCAGTGAAGAAAAATTTTCCCTAAGAACAGGGAGAAATAAGTAACCTGAGATCTGAATTATCTTCAAATCATGGTAGCTTATCTACAAGACTCACAGACTCATTTTCTCCAGCCTGTGTGATAAATAGCAAAAAGACAAAAGGTCTTACTTCATTAAAAAGGAAAGTCTGGCATAACACTTTTTTCACAGCATGTATGCCCTTTCGAAGGAAATATTTCCATTAATGAGTCTCCTTTCCTCGTCCATTTGTTATTAGACACTTCTTAGGAAGAAACCAACTTTCCTTTAATTAATGTGACTGTTCTTTAGGCCTCCTTTGGAGATTTTCTTTTTATCCTGAGCTACATAAAAAAGATGAGGACGTATTATACTGGCATGAGCTTATCTGCATTTGATACAACAATGGGGCGCTTCCCTCTTTCTTTCCCTGAGTAAGCTTGCCATGGCTTACAGATTATATTTGGGTCAAAAGCAAGCACAGCCAAGGAAAGACATGGATGTTCCATATTTAAAGTTACACAGGAATCAGTACAAATAGCACACTGAGAGCCACCACCCCCCTTCAATTCCTTAAATATTACAGGATGATAGATGATACAGAGATAGACAGATATTTTTAAAACCCTTAACTGCATTGGAAAATAAGAAAGGGTTCCCTTGGTAGCATATGCCATAAGGAATTTCTGAAAGATGAATGCAGAGTAATAGAAAATTATAGGGCAGGAGTTATGGGTTGTGCACATGGCACTGGGAAGCTCAAAGTTTGAGAATGGATATAAGGATAGGTCGGTATCCAAGGGCAACAGTCAAGTGGTTTACTGGGCATCAGAGTAACAATAGCCAAGTAGGATCCCAGAGAATTCCCCGCAATTCCCAGAGGAAGCCTCCATCCACAGCAGGAACAGCGTGTCTGGGAGTCAGGTGAGAGAGGCAGGGCAGAGGTTCAGAGACATTCTCATTCCTATAGGAAAAGGTACTTAAATATCTTGCTTGGCTAACAGATACAGCATGCATTGGGATTCACAGCAACCAACAAGGAGCAACCAATATAAAGATGACTCTCCAAGATAGGAAGCCATTCCACTCATGTTAAGTGGGCAGATTAATTAGAATAAAAAGAAACATTGCACAGGGCCACTTATATGCCCAGACCAACCACCCTGGCTGGTAGAAAGACCTCCCTGGGTGGGTCTGGGTGGCAGGTCTTTGAGACATTCTCAGCATCACCATGGGAACCCAGGTATAGCAAAGGCTGGAACTAGATGTATAAAGCATGGAAGTCTGGGATCCTGACCTTACTAAGGTTTTTCCCCCAGGGGACAGGAGCACCTGACTTCAAAGTTCATTGGCTTTTCTTCTGACCTCCAGTCTTCATCAGGGTCAGGGGAAGTGTCCAGATAAGAAGGGAGTTCCAGGGGGGCTGAAACTAGGTGAGGGGCCATTGCAGGTATGGGGGACATCTGATTCCACTGCACGGTTAGAAGGATAAAGAGGTTGCCTCCAAAGTCTGCGTAGCAGATGGGTAGTCAACACGAGTGGTAAATCAACTAAGAAGGAGCATCACATGGCCAGTTTGACCCAGATAGAGAGGCTTGATGGTGAACTTCACCAGGGCCGCTTCACATTCAACTAAAGTGGTTTCAAAAAGGACATAAAGGAAGTCTTCTGGGAAAAGAGGGAGAAGCAAAGATGGCAGAGCATCAGGTTCGGCTCCGTGCTGTACTGACATCACTTGCTAGGCCTGCTGAGCATGTAAAAGTGCAGTGTGTAGAGGTGGAAGAATCCAGTGAGGCTACTGAAAAGCAGATCAGAACAATTGATTTTTGCAGGAGACGTAGGGTCCCCAAACTGTTGACTTGGGAGTTTATGATTTGCTACGCTTTACTTGCAGATATACCTATTTGGACAGCTGGAAAGTCTCATGGGACATGCAGAATGGCAACTAATTATTTAGGTTACTTCTGACCTTAAACACCTGGCACTTGGTATACCTCATTACCACTTCTTGAAGGGAGGAGTAAATGGAGAATCTTCTATTTGTCTTAGATAGATCTGATAGGTGCTGGACTATTTTCCTTACCAAAGAATTCTAGAACAAAGCCACCTACTTATTATATATGTCCCGCAACACTTAGGCGTAGGTCCTCTGTGACATTCATAACTCATTACTCTGTTCCACTGCACGCAATGCCAGGGTGTACTGGATGCGGCATCCAGTCTGATGGTCAGCATTAATAGGTGACCACTGATGCTGGGGACATCAGAGATCAAGTGTCTCAACAGCTGGGAGGTGAGTCCATCGCACAGTGGGTTAAAATTAAATGCAGACAAGGCGTAATTAGTTAGGCCACCAGTGAACTTCCTTTGGGTGACTCTGAGAATGAGGGGGAAGGCTCTGCCACACTTTCTGAAACACAAAGGGCCCAGGTCCAAATTCTGTGGGATGAAGCCTAACCCTCAGTCCAGGGTCAAAACACAACTTTGACCCATCAATTCCATTTCTGGTGGCTACCCGAAAGAAACAATTGCACACGTGCTCAGTTGCTCAATCGCACGTGTGCTCACTACATGTAACATGTAGTAACAAGTTTGAAACAAATTAAAAAAAGAAGGAAACCCTGTCATACGCTACAATGTGGGTGAATCTTGAGGACATTATTCCAAGTGAAATAAGCCAGTTACAGAAGGACAAATGCTGCATGACTCCACTCATATGAGGTATCTAAGGTAGCCAAACTCATAGAAGCAGAACGTAGAACAGTTGTTGTCAGGGGCTTGGGGAGGGGGAAAGGGAGAGTTCCTGTTCAGTGAGTATAGAGTTTAAGTCACACAAGACGAGAAAGTTATAGAGATCTGCTTTCAGTTAACAACACTGTACTGCACGCTTAAACATTTGAAAATAGGGTAGACTTCATGTTATGGGTTATTTACTGCAGACAAAAAAATGTCATTGATTTAACTGAGCTGGGAAGCTGGAACCTAAGTGTACGCCGAGGGAGAAGCTAACAAGATGCAGCTGACTCAGACCGTGCCATCCCAGAAACGCTCAAAAATCAGAGGCACCAGCCACATCAAAGGCAAGGAGAGGTGTTAAAAATCTGTATGGAGAACAATTAGGGTTACTATTTTGGAAAATGTACCAGAAAGTTTCCGTATTGGAAATAACAAACACATAAAGAGCTGGGGGGCTTCCCTGGTGGCACAGTTCCATTCGAAAAAAAAAAAAAAAAAAAAAAAAAAAAAAAAAAAAAAGAGCTGGGAATAGGTGTTATATTAAAAGTGGGGATTAACCGAAATGGTCTCACCACTGCACCATATTCCCTTCTCATGATTAGATCCCAGAGTGCAAGCAGCCAGACTTTGCTCTCCAGGATGGATGTGGGTGTATTCCTCTTTGGAAAACTGACATGATCAAGAGATAGGACCTACAGTTATTTGGGGGTACTCCCCCAAAAAGGCTGTGTCTCCATTCAGGTACACAGAGGTTCAAATCAATTTTTAAAAATGAATGGACAGCTAAGGATAACCAGGCATTTGAGAAGATACGCTAAAATAAAAGTTTAAGCAAATAAATACTAACTAAAACCATAAAATAGTGAACTCAGAGGAAAAAGAAAATGCAGGGAGTAGAACAAAAGTTTAAAAGAACTAGGAGTTCTATGTGGCAGAAACCTACATGGAAGGGTGTCTTACAAGCATTTTCTGAAACTTTAAAAATTAAAAACCCAATATATAGGAATATTTTAAAGAAAGTCATTCTCAGTTGGGTTAATCCATTCTATATAGTGAAAATACTAGACTTGTGACACGTGTATAGCAAGAAGGATATAACAGTGTATTCTTTTAAATCTTTTTATGTTAACCTATGCATTAAGTGCCACAGAGTTTACTAATAAATGCTTTGGTTGAAAACAAAAAAAAATAAAAATAAAAGATCGAGGAGGAAAACTCTGCAGAGAATAGAAGTCACAGCAATGAAACAAGAGCATGATGCTATACAAAAGGAACAAGAAAGAGCTCTTGCTGTTGAAAAAAATCTGTATCTATAAACACACACAACATATATATGGATATATGGACACACATAAATCTTCTCAAAAAGTAGAACAAAAAGACAAAGAATATGGAAATAAAACAAAGAAAAATAATAAAACTATAAGATTTATCCTATAATTTGCCCAACAACAAACTGATAGGTCTCCAGAAAAGAGAGAGCAGAGAAAGAAGTTATCCAAATAATAATAATATCAAAATAATAAAAATACTAATAGTACAAAATACCAATAATAATCATCTCACAGCATCCCACTCCATCCCACGTCCATCCCTTAGTCATTTGGTTATCAGATTGACTGTCAAGGTGTCTCGGTGCTTGTGTTCAAGTAACTTTTGTTTTATTGAGTAATGGCCCCAAGTCAGAAGGGTAGTGATGCTGTGTTGGCAATTCGAATATGCCAAAGAGAAGCCATAAAGCGCTTCCTTTAAGTAAAAAGGTGAAAGTTTTGTACTTAATAAGGAAGGAAAAAAAATCATATGCTGATGTTGCTAAGATCTACAGTAAGGGTGAATCTTCTATCTGTGAAACTGTAAGGAAGAAAAAAGAAATTTGTGCTATTTTTGCCGTGGCACCTCCAACTGTAAAGGTTATGGCCATGGTGAGTGATAAGTGCTTCGTTAAGATAGAAAAGGCATTAAGTTTGTCCAATAAGATCTTTTGAGTGAGGTAGAAAAGAGACCATGTTCACGTAACTTTTATTAAAGTCTATTGTTATAATTGTTCCATTTTATTTTTAGCTATTGTTAGTCTCTTACTGTGCCTGGTTAATAAATTAAACTGCATCATAGGTATGTATGTGTAGGAAAAAACATAGTATATATAGGATTCAGTACCATCTGTGGTTTCAGGCATCCACTAAGGGTCTTGGGACATATTCCCCAGGTATAACGGGGGACTACTGTATTCAAAAGCCAGAAGAAATATAAATGTGTGTGTGTGTGTGTGTGTGTGTGTGTTGCATTTGAAGAAGTAAAATTCTCATCCTCCATAGAAGAAAGCCAATAGACTATATCTGAGATGAAATAGCACATTTCAGCATACACATATTATTTTTAAATGTGGACTTAACACAAGGAACAGCTAAAGTATTGACGGATAATGCCTCTGAGGGACTGGGACTTGGTAGAGGTGGGGCAAAAGATTGCCATCGTTAATGTTAAGCCTTGTATTTAATTTTTAAAACTGTATTATTTTGGCAAAATTACAGTGAAAATACAATCACCTACTCAACTAAATGTGATGTGCTCATGACATATGTGTAAAATTGTTAAAGGACTGCAGTGAATAAACGTGCTAAAACAGGTAATTTTCAGAAATCAGTATCAGTCACTTTGTAATTATACACTGCAGAGTAAAATACTACTAGTCACGGCTATCATATTCCGATCACTTATTAGCATCATCTCATGATATGTTCACACCAACCCTTGAGATAGGTGCCATTAATACTAACCACACTTCACAGATGAGATTATGAGAAGCTAAATAACTTATGTAAATTTATGCAGTTGGAGAATGAGGCGGTGGAAATGAGATTAAAACCTGAATCTACCAAAGCTCCTAAACTTGACCACAAGTCTACACTCCAGACAGACTAGGAGGTTACGGGAATTCAGAGAGTGGCAAGAGCTCTGGATTCACCCTCTTTTTCCAGACCAAGCAACCCAGCAGACGGCAAGTTTCCTTGTACTTCAAAGAAAACTTAAATCCAATGTAATTTGCTCTTCGGTAAGGCACAGGTTTGCATTTTAAAAAATAATTTTGAGGTTCTTTTAAACTCACTTCCTACATGTTTTTCATCAGGCTATTTTTAGGTTTTTCAGCATGAATCTTAAAATGCTGCCCTGAATCTCTGTGAACAATAACAGCACTTCACATTGTTCAGAAAACGTCCGTCTCTCATCTTCTTTGATCGCTACAGTAACGCCACGAAATGAGCAGGGTCGGTGTCATTCATCATGTCACAGATGGGGCGTTGAGGACCATAACGCCAAGTGGTTTTGTGTAACCCACACTGATGATAAATGACAGACCTGTGATTAGAACTCACAACTCCTGATTCTGCCTTCACCACTCTTCCCACCACCATGCAGCTCTTCACGTGGCTCCTCACGTGGCACCCACTGATGTCTCTGCCCTGAAAGGGTCACTTTGCTTTTGTCTCACGCCAAAGTCCGTGCTTTGGAGCAACCCACCTCTTTTAGATCTTTTTCAAATTCATTAATTTCTTAAACGTGAATAAACCTAAACAAGGGGGCTTCCCTGGTGGCGCAGTGGTTGAGAGTCTGCCTGCCGATGCAGGGGACACGGGTTCGTGCCCCGGTCCGGGAAGATCCCACGTGCCCTGGAGTGGCTGGGCCCGTGAGACATGGCCGCTGAGCCTGCGCGTCCGGAGCCTGTGCTCCGCAACGGGAGAGGCCACAACAGTGAGAGGCCCGCGTACCACACACACACACACACACACACACACACACACAAACCTAAACAAGGAATGGACTCTTATAAGGAAAACCATTTTTCCTTGGCTTCCCCATCTTGGCAGGTTATTTAAAATATACACAAAATAAAATTTGGTAGCAACTCCTAATGCTTATACCTCCTGTATACCTATGAAACTAACACGAGTTTACAAGTAAAACATAAAGAGCATAATATCCAAAGAAATATCATTGACGAAAAGACCCTGCGGATATGCTACAGACCACTGAGGTGTAGTGTCTCAGGGATCAGCCTGTCTGTCCATTGTAACAGGCTCCATGCCTGACTCAGTCCTCCACGATTCATCCCCAGCTGAATGGTGGGAAAATTATCTATTGCTGTACAATCAACTACTCCAAAAGTGAGTGCCTTGTATCAACTCTTTTATCTGGCTCAAGATTTTGTGGGTCCGAAGTTCAGAGGAGACACAGCTGGGTGGTTTGTCTCCAGGTAGTAGCAGATGGAGTGGCTGCCGAGGCTGAAGGGACCACTTCCAGGATGATTCTTCATTCCCACGTCTGTATCTGCGTGCACTTTAGCATCCCTCTCTCCTCATGGCATACCAGCCTTTCCATCTGGCTTGGCCTTCTAATAGCAGGGTGTTCTCAGGGTAGTCACACTTCCTCCATGGTGGTTGGGTTCCAAGAGGCCAGAGTGGAAGCTACCAGGTCAGGTAAGGGCTATATCAAGAACTGGCATAGCATGGCTCCTACCACATTCTACTGCACAAAAAGTCACAAGCCTGCTCAGATTCACGGGGTGGAGAAATAGACTCCAGCTATTGATAGAGAAGGGCCAGGTCACATTGCCAGAAGAGCACACGCGATGAGAGATGTTGTTCAGGACATCTTAGCAAAATGCAAGGTCCCCAGTTTGGCACAAATGCCCCACCTGTTCTCACTAGCCAGAGACTGCATGGTAGTAATTGCTGCTGATATAATTATAAACGGGAGTGCCAAGCTTATAGGAAAGTCTCAGTCCCCAGGAGTCACCCCTAAAGTTAGAACATGCTTTTATTCATATTTTTATTATGGTTCTGAATAAAAAATGCACCGTACAGGGTACTCCTACTGTTCCCCACGTCTAGTTTTTCTCTCCTTCCTGAGCACGTTGGAGCACTCCACTTCTCGGCTTCTTCACGCTGACTCAGGCGTGGTCTCTTTCTGGCCCACGGGTGATGAGGAGAAGTGACATGTGTCCTTTTCAAGATGAAGCATTTAAGAGCGGGTTCATGCTTCCTCTTCTCCTTTCTCTTCCAGTGCCCTGGGAGCCATGTTAGGGCGGTGGCATCTCAAGATGCCGGTATCTTCAACAGCATCAGTTACTGAAAGATTATGTTAATCAGGGCCCCCATGGACGCGTGCTGGCCGTGCAGCACGAGTGCACGGTAAACATTTGTACGTCAAACCATCGGGACGTGATGGCAACATAATCTAGCTTGTGTTAACTAATATTTTTATCATTCACAGCATTCTGGTAGAAAATGCAAGGACTCCAACATAATACAGTTTGAGGAACACTGATTTAATTCACACTAAAATTTTTCATGGAGTAGAGGCGGGCAAGGAGAATAGTGGAGAATTAAGTGGGAGAAAATGCAAAAGAAGTAGATGACACCATCCCCTTTCCTGCTCTGGCAAAAGTTACAATGTATTTTGTGAAACAGCTATGTACAGTCAAGGATGAAGTCACCCTTATCGTTTTGAAATCTTAGGCATTTATTTGTAGACGTTTGCGCTTTCAACGTGATTCCGTGATAGAGATGAAAAATTAAGGCAATTTATTTGAGACATTTGGACTTTCATTGTTAGTTAATGATACAGATGGTAAAAGAGAGGCAATTAGTGAAGGTTAAGTGACTTGCCGATGTCACATAAATAAGTGGTAGAGGAGTTTTTTGGAGTGCTCTGATAGAAGTCAAATGATAGGTTATATTTTAGCCATGGAGAAGAGGATCCTTAGCTGAATTAGTCTATTTCCGAGATGTCTTCACTTACTCATTAAAAAGGAGTTACTGTATTAACTTTTAGAAAAACCTGATTTGGTCCACACAGGAGTGCCACCTGGTACTCTCATGATTAGCGTTGATGATTACTCATTGATTTTGGTTTTTTGATTAAAAATTTTCGTGATTAAACAACCATTTGCAGATGTGTGGACAAATTGTCAAGTGAATTCAAATTACCTCTAAAGATGAGATTGAAAACTGATTGGCCTGGTGATTTTGGTCATGTGAATAGCTGAATTAGATTGCTCCATGGGAAACGAACTGATTGCTCAGAGAGCAGTGCACACAAACAAATCAACTAGATTCAGAGTGATGCAGTTAAGCTATATAAACCCAGTCTTCAAATAGCCTCCCTGGTGAGACACTGTTTTTCATTTAACCTGAAGGCTGTTTTGGGGGCTTTGGGTACTTTATAATTTCCTTTCAATATGAGGTCAGTGTGAGATACTCCTTAGGGTCTATAGTAATAGATTTATATCATCCTGGACAAAGGGTTTTGAGCTTTGCCATTTTTTTCTGTTCTATTCAACCTTTTTATTAAGAACTGGTTGAGAATATTGATGTTGATCAGAATGAGAGATGACAGGAAGGAGACTGAATCAGGATCCAATAAAACCTTGACAGGTCATAATGAACTCTAAGATGAAACATTCAAAAATTAAACCTAAGTCCTTGCTTCAGGACCAATATCCCAATCTTCCAAGGATGGATTGATTTGCAGCATATTTGAGCAGAAACTAGAAGTTCTGGCTAGTTGTAGGGTCAGTATTCGTCAATATAAGATCCGTGACCTCTAAAGAAGGATAAAGTGAGCCTGTGGTATGTCCATAGAAGAACAGCTTTCAAAATATGGGAAATAAGATTCCAGTGCTACTCTGACATCATCAGAATGTAGCTGGATTGTCTGTTTAGTTCTCAGACAATGTTCAGAGAGGTGTGATGAGGAAGGCCAGGAAATAAGACCAAATTCAATGAAAACATCTGAAAGAACCAGGAATGTTTACTCTGAAGAAGGTCCAGGGCCATGGTAACTATCTTCAAATGTTTGGAGCTTTCTCGAATGGAGGAGGAAATGATTTGGCCCCAGAGAGCAGAGCCTGGATTGTGTCCCAATGCTTTGGGGTTGCCTTAAGGAAGAACTTTTATGCGGACCACCTTTGCAAACTGTGAGGTTGGGGGCTTGTCATAGAGGTGACTTGCCCGATGCCAAGTCATCTTGTTTTGGGAGGTTGAAGAGGACAGATCACAAAATGGAGCCCCATGGACAAATCTGTTCTGCTGACAGATTTTCTTCAGTTTTTTCACGTGTTAAGAATTTTTTATTTAGTCACTAATACTTTTAAGAAGCACAAAGATTTTGCACAATGGTTGGCATTTTCTGATTTTCTTGAAAAACTGGGATATCTGGCAACCATGGACCTCCATTTTTGTGAGGTGACAATCATCTGAGGAAGAGGTTCTGCTTCCTCCTTTTGACAGGGTTGTAACTCTGGTTTTCCACAGTCCCCACTACTCCCTATTGTATTCCCACCTAGAGGCAGAAGAAAATGTGATCATTTGTCCTCTTGCTTGAGTTACTGCTTTGCTTACACCCAACCCACCTCAACTGGTAACTTAATTGCCCAGTCTCTCTAGGCGTTCTGTTTGTGATCCTGATCTGACACACTGATTGCCTGGGTTGGAGAATAGAACTTAATTAGAAATCACTAGTTTTCAAACTTAACTTTTTTAGTTGAAATACCTCTGCTCCATCACACCCAGCTTGCCCAACGAAATCTTACACCAAATCCCAATCCATAAAACAGGATAGAGAACCTATTATCTTTGAGGTGGATGAAAAACCTCCACCTCATCATCTAGCATTTCCCTTGAGGCAAGAAGTGGAATTTTAGGGCTCTGGTGAACTAGTTTGAACAACACACGATGTGAAATTTTCTTGTAAAAGATGAGGATACTAACATAAACACTAGTTCTTCCAAACACTTTAGAGTATTGGTTTAAAGAAAATCCCCATTTCTCAGATGAAAGTAAAGATATGCAAAGGATCACAAACTAGTGGGAAATCTGGGTTTCAGTTCTGGCTTTCACATCAGCCAGTTGGAGGAACTTCAGAGTTGCCCCTGGAATCTCAGATATCAACACCTGAAGGGACATTTCAGAGGCTAACTACTCTACACTCTTCACTGTATTGACAGGGAAACCGAAGACTGGGGGATAAAACGGTTTGTCAAGGAAACGTGGCTAGTCGGTATCAGAGCTAGTGTTACAACCCCAAAACAACCTCAGACTGCATGTCCTCCTTCACGCTCCTTTTCTCCCTGTAGGCAATTATTTGAGTCTGTTTCCACACAATAGATTTGAACCACTTTGGTTTTCTTCTGCTCTCCGGGAGGGCTTTCTCCTGTCATTTCTCTGAGGTGTCCTTACAAACTGACATCCATTAAGCAATTCTTTACACGGGGTGGGCTGCTCTTCCTTTTCAAGGGGAATGGAAAATAGAAAATTGTTTTGTCTTACCTGTTTTCTCTCAGGCAGTTGGTTCTTTACTGCTAAATGGGACATACTTGCCAGAGAGAAGATGGAAAACACAGTACTTTTGGTACAGATAATGGGAAACCAATTAGATAAACTCCAGCGATTGGATTGTTATTCAGACCTGAATCTCTTTGTCTCGCTGCTTTTTACTCTTTTCCAGACCTGGCTTCAGTCATTTCCTCTCCTCAACCGAAAATGGTTTGAAACCACCTGAAATGGTAAGAATTCAATTCCTCTCATTTTCTAAATTCCCTTGACTTAGATTTAAGAGCACAAAGCTTGTTTATGGATGAAGATGTGATCACAAACATGTCAATGGACATCATAAAAGGAAAATGGCTAAACCAATTTTAAAATAGCCGAAGAGGGTTTTAGAGTGTTTTTTTTTAAACTTTCTGAGGCTTATCCAACTCCAAACATAACTTTGTCTCATGAAACATGATCTTAGCCAGATAGACATACTTATTTTAACCATTTGTTCATGTCACCATTAAGGAACACCGATAGCCTCCTTCAGCAAAGCGTTGAATACAACTCACTTTGGAGCAGTGGTTTAAGTAGTGAGGAATTACTTTCTAGATAGATATTGAATCTTAACAGGGAATTATTTTAAAGAACTCTATCTTTCTGAAATCCATGAAAATGTGATCGAGGTTGAGTCAACACAGCTTGGATTTTTGTATTTTTTAATTGCTGATTAAGGTTTCTTACCTTCGGGTCTACAGTCAAACTTGATCTGTCTCACAGCTTTTATAGTTCCTTAAAATTAAAAAGAAATGCCCAACTCAGATTTTCCTCTTGCCACGTCACACAGAGGCTGCTTCCCGGTAACTTCACCCAGCAGCTCACAGAACTGGGTCTTGGCTCTGAGATATTGCCTAGTTGGGCTTGAGGTTTTAGAAGCTTGATTCTTATCCATTCTGAGTCGAATGTGACACCATCCAGCCCAGATACAGCAGTGTCTGGTTGAGATAAAATTCATGCCACCATTTTTATTTCATAATCTCATGTTTGCACCATTGAAGTTCAATACTCTTTCAGAAAAAATAGACTAGAGATGGAAAAACTGAAAAAGTATATTCCATTGATATCTCTAAGTGGTTCGTAAGAAATAACTATAGGGACGGCCAAGATACTCTGGTAAGATGTGAACAAGGTAGGGCACATCGACTAGATTAGTCTTTGCTTGAACTCTGGTCCTCTTCCTCTATTATTTGTCCCTTCTCTCTCTCCTCCGCTGGTCCCCAGTCGTCTCCCAGGCTTCTACATTCTAGAATGCCCTAGGGTTCCGTCCCACGCAGCTTGTCTTCTCTAGTTACACTCATTTCTTAGATAATCTCAACTAGTCTCATGGCACTGAGTGCTATCAACGTGTGGGCGACTCCCACTTTATGTCTCCAGCTCCAAACTCTATCTTAAATTTTTAAATCCCTTCGCTTATTTTACTTCTCGACTCGGATGCTCAATGCAACCCTCAAATGTTAACATGCTTAAAACTACTCTCTTGATTCCCAGTCAACCTGCTTCTCCCCCAATCTGTCCATCTACATAAATGCTACCTCCATGTGCTAATAACTCAGGCCAATAGCTCTAGAGTTACCTTTGCCTTCTCTGTTCCTCTCCCATTCCTTATCTAATCTGTCAACAAAAGAATCAGCAAATTTGAAGTCTCTACTTTCACAGAATATTCCTAAATATTGCTCCTCATCACCTCGACCAGCTTCTACCCTGGTCTAAGCCAGCATCCTTTCTCCACCATCCTTCCAGAAAAGTTGCCATCACCTTGCACTGATCTCCCTGATTTCCAGAGTGCACCCCCCATGCCCACTCCATCATCTATAATTCACCCCAAAGTAGAGAAATCCCATCTCATTCAGTCAATCCAAAGTCCTTACCCTGACCTGTAATGTCTTCTCTGGTCTTGTTTCCTTGCTGACCTCATTTCTTTCCCTGTTCTCCCGGGCTCCCATCTTCCCAGCCTTCCTGGTGTTCTCACTGTTCACAGAACACATCAAGTGCCCCTTGGACACGAGACCTTTACCTTTGCTGGTTCCTCTGCTGGGGATGCCCTTTCTCCACAACCATATGGAAACCTTCCTTACCTCCTTCAGGTGTGTATGTAAATGTCACCTTACCAGAGTAGCCAACCCTGGATGCTTTTTATAAAATAACACCCCTCCCCTGCCACTCCCTCTTCCTCACAATTTTCTCTATTTATCCTCATAACACCTTCACCAGCAGTCATGTAATTGCTTTATTCATCTGGATTTTGTCTCTGTCCTTCATCCCCACTAGTATATAAGCTTCACGGGAGGAATTCTTGGTCTGTTTTGTTCCCTGCTGTGTCCCAGCACTTAGAACAGTGCTCAGCGTGTAGTTGAGCTTAGTAAATACTTGCTGAATAAATAAACGGTTTGCTAGCAAGCAACTAGATAATGGAGTTATATTGTGAGTTTAATGAGCGTACACAATGCTTATTTTTAGGTGATATAACAGAGGCATTTTAGATATTTAAAGGCATTTCCTTTGCATCTTGCGGAAGGCTGGGGGAACGAATGAGGTAAGGCAGGTCAGGAGAAATCTGCCTTAAAAACATTGAAGATTTTGGTAGAAAATCCTAAAAGTTTGCCAGCTCACCATTCGAGGGTCATCATCTCGTGAGTTATGAAGACGATACAGAAGCACTTTCTTCTTTCCCTGTTGCTTTCCTCTGCATTAGAGCTTCTTAGAATTCTCCCAAAGACAGTTAAGACTCCCCGGAGATCCCTGGGCTTGCGGAAGGGCGTCTTCCAGAGTGTCCTTCCTTCTCTTTTGGTACGCGTGGCAGCGTGAGCAGGCGTGATCATTTAAAATATGCTCACAACAACTAGAAAAGGCCTGGCTTACTCCTTAGCAGATTTGCCTGTGCCTTTCTGAATCCATAGTAAACACTTCTCCCCTGCTCCCCACAAAGAGTTAATTATATCACTGGCAGCAGTTCTTTGAGGCAGGAAGCCAGGCACATCTGCAGCGCCCAGAGGAGATACAGAAAGTCCTCCCTGCTGAATAATAAAACCAGCAGATTAGGGCAGATCAGCTTTTCCCACAGGTTAGAGCACCACTGAAGGCATCTCTCCTCTGCTTCCTCTCGCAATACACCTTCCTTTCTCCAGATGCCGTCAAGTCACTCTCAAAATGTGTAACCCATGAAGGTGTACACTTGCTGAGCCAACCTCTTGATGAGGTGTCTAGAAAATGAATTTGGCCACCAGCTGGGATGCTAAGTCAGAAGCTGCTCCACGTGGGTTCTCAGCTTCACCCTTTGGGCTCGAAGCGTGGTCAGGGTTGTATGCCTGCAAATTCATGCTTCCCTCTGAGCTAAATGCAATCCCAGGAGCAGGGCAGTGCGGGGGGAGCTGGGCTGCCTGGAGAAAGCTGCTGACCCTAGAGGCATGCCAACTCTTCCAGAAAGACCAAGGCTCAGGGCAGAATTTTAGTCCCCATGGTCTCCAGACCCTGGCGTTACTCTCGTGATTATGCGATATATCACATGGTAAAAGGGACTTCATAGTTGTAATTAAGGTGACTGATCTGCTAAGACCAAGAGAGGGAGATTATGCTGGGTTATCTAGGTGGGTCCAACAGAGTCACAGGAGCCTTAAGCAGAAGAGGAAGGAGAGCGATGTGAAGCACAGGAATGATCTGATGTGTCGTTGGCTTGAGGACGGAGGGAACCACAAGAGATGAAAACACTCCGCACCACATTCTTAGAGGCGTCTTTTATACACGCAACTCCCCACCTCAGAGTCAGTTTCCAGGAAATCCAAGCTAAGATACCATCTTTGTTTACTTTTTTGTAGAGAAATCACACCGCAGGGATAGAGTTCTGAAGTGGGTAAAGTGCAAACTATGCACGGTCAAAAGGAACTTTGAAAATTTCTTAGGAAAGTTAGAAATCAATGTACTGTGCCCCAATACATCACAAACGTGTGGAATTTCCTTCCACAGGAACCTGGTCCTGTCCTACTGTTCACACAGCAGACGAACACGTTGGCTTGTGCTTAGGAAATATTTTGCATCAAAAGTATTATCTTTAAACGCTGGAGTCTCTCACCCAGAAAGGCGAACTGCTTCCGCTTTGAGTCAGGAGGGAAAGAGGCCGACTGCATTCTCAGATGACTCTACTTATTCACGCCACTTCAGGGCATATCCCAGTTGAGCAGATTCATGAGCAGAAGTGCCCACCTTCCTATTATTTCCCCTCCTTTTTCACTTTGCTATTTATAGCTGAGTTCATTGAATTCACAAAAATCACATAAGCCAATGATGTAACTTCGTATTTTCCCATTACACTATTTCTGACTTAGAGAATCCAGTTATTATTTAGTGAGAACAAGGTCTTAAAGAATCACAAGTCCACAAGCAGTATCAATCCTCATTTAGCTTTTATTTATTTATTTTTGGCTGCATTGGGTCTTCGTTGTGGTGCACAGGCTTCTCATTGTGGTGGCTTCTCTTGTTGCGAAGCACGGGCTCTAGGTGAGCGGGCTCAGTAGTTGTGGTGCACGGGCTTAGTCGTTCCGTGGCATGTGGGATCTTCCCGGACCAGGGCTCAAACCCGTGTCCCCTGCATTGGCAGGTGGATTCTCAACCACTGCGCCACCAGAGAAGTCCCTCATTTCGCTTTTTATTTAGATCAGATCTGGTGTTGCGAGGAGTCGTGAGTTTTATTATTTCTTCCCCATCAGTTATGGTCGTGTGACCCCAGAGAAGTCATTTACCCTCTCTGGGTCTATTTTGTCTGAGTTATATTTTAAAGCTTCAAGGCAAAGCGTTGAATCAATGTTTCTTTTGGAATCTTCCTGCTCTACTATTCTCTTTGTGCAGAGGAGGAGGGAAATTAATTTATAAAATCTAAGTCAGTGACAGAGCAGCACCATGCAGTGTGAGGACCCCTTACAAACCACAGGATGGTCAGTAAGTCACGAGCCTCCCTAAACTCGCATTTCCTCACCCGTAAACTGGGGATCTGATACAACTTAATTCGCAGGAGATATCTGAGGTTTAATGAGATGATGCCTGCTAAATCCTTAGCACAGGGTGGATGGTAGGATTTGCAGCAAGAGTTCACCTGCCACTGCCGACAGCTTCTTACATCAAGCATCTCCATCTGCCACTCTGCTTGGTCCTGAGGCTTGTTCAGCCTGTGCACAGGGCAGTTTGGAAGTGCCAGGGATTTAACATCCCAGGTCAGCTCAGAAATGAGAGACAGAGCTAGTAGATTACTCATCGGGCACCCACCTTCCTTGTGGGACAGTTCTGAAGGGTCCCCAGGGGGACTGAGTCTCAGCTGCCTAAAATGCAGACCTGCTAAAAATCTCACACTCTATTTGCTTTCCTCATTCCCTCCATCATTTTACTCGTTCTCTTGTGCATCTGAGAATCAACCTCCCAAATAAGTGACCCTCTTCTAAGTTCTTGTCTCAGGGTTTGCTTTTTGCAGGAGCCCAAACTAAGACAACAGCATTCAACAGACGCGAACTTACAATTTTATCAAATTAAACTGAGAGGAAGCCCCAGAGAGATCCCCTCTGGCCTCTTCTTACTCAGTGGTCTGGGTCCTGCAGAAATGTCACGAGCGTAATCTTGCTTTCTCCTCACTTATGTGCAGAGGGTCACTAGCTGGCTGGCTGGGCATTGAGAGGGATGAGCCCAAATGCCCTCCTAAGGGATTGCGCTGTACAGGTATTCACTCGCATTTGTAGTTCAGTTTTTGTAAAGCAGCTTTCCTCTTGAACCCTGAGACACACATTCTAAAAGCATGTGTTTGTTGCTTCTGGATTTTTGAGGAGAGGAAATAAGGTGGAGAGAAGCAGGGAGGGAAAACCAGAGGAAAAAGGGAAGAAATGATGCTAAACTTTGCTACGCACTCCTTATGCAGTGATTTGCCTCTTCAAGGTAGGCAATGTGGTTCCCTTTTTTATGATAGAAAATTGAGTTGTTAACAGAACAGGAAAGGTCCAGGTCACTGAAGGGGTCACATGACAACTGTTGGGAGGTGGGTTTGGGGCTGAGTCGCACCCTATAATTTTTTTTTTTTAATGTTTCCTGTGCCTCTGTCTCTCCTTCTCTATCTTATTCTGCGCTCTCTGGCATCAACATCACTTTATTTCTGTTCCGTATGTCCCCAGTTTATTTCCCTGTTTGCAAAAGACATGCCAGATGCACCCGTGAACCCTTGTTATCCCACGGAGGAGTCTCTCTTGGGAATTCCGGGTAATCTGTGCCTCTAAGGCCCCAAGAGTTAAGGGAATTTCATTCCACTGTCAAACCCCACCATTGGGCAACTCTATACTTGCACGGCTTTATTCGTGGACCATCGAGCTCTTATGATCGTGCATCATGGACAGCCTTTTCCCCGTGAGAATCCCAATTCCAAATAGGTTGTTCCCTTGTCTGACCAAGAGACCTAAATCCAGGTTGGAAAAGATGGTCACCATTGTTGGGGACCCGAACTGCTGTTCTGGGCTTTCAAACTCACGTGTGACTCAGGCACACGTCAACCTCTTTGTTACCTCCATTTCAAGATGGAATAGCATCTGTTGGTCCAACTCATGCTACAAGGAAAGGAGAAGATAAAGAAAAGGCAGCCACGAATGCCCTCTGGAATAAAAGCTCTACAGAAATTCAAATTACTATTGTCTTTGCTATACGATTTATAATAAACTCACCATGTCTGTGTTTCTAAATAAGTAAAATATAATTAAATCTATCGGCTTTCTTTTTTTCCCTAAAGAAGACATTCAGAAGATAAATTAGGGGATTTCTATACATTTCTTAGAGCAGTATCTCAATCCTCACCATTTTAGAGTTAAGTATGAGACTAAAACACAACCTATTAGGGCTTCCCTGGTGGCGCAGTGGTTGAGAGTCTCCCTGCCGATGAAGGGAACACGGTTTTGTTCCCCGGTCCGGGAAGAGAAACAAAACTTTTTAATAAGGTATAAAAATCAAAACCAACCAAATAAACCAACCTATTTTTTCTGGAGGGGGGACTTATAAATTTTTTTTTATTAAAGGCACTAAAATGATCTAATATCTATTTTTACCAGTCCCGCAGGCTGAGACTCTCATGCGTCACTGTGAAGTAAGGAGAGGACACACCCACTGGAGGAAGGTTTGGTCAAAACCAAAACAAAAAGTGAGGGAAGGCATTTTTCTCCACGACATTTTCTATTTGAAAGTAGATTTTCCAGAACATAATTGTGTTTTTTCTTCTCTGCTCCAAATTTTAATCGAAGTACAGTCAGCCCTCCGTATCCGCAGACGTGGAACCCGCAGATACGGAGGGCCAACTTCGCAATGCCATTTACATAAGGGACTTGAGCATCTGCGATTTTGGTATTCGCGGGGGTCCAGGAACCAATTCTCTGTGGAAACTGAGGGACGACTGTGATCAAACAGTTATCTAATATTAATCCAAGGAAGGACACAATACATCAAGTGGATTGTCCTTATCATTACAAATTACTGTGACTGATGTTAGGTATTTGAAAACGATTGGAAGCTAAGAGCTTAGCGATTATGACAAAATTTCATGTAACTTGTGGAGGAAGGAGGTAAATGAATTTCTTTGCTTGTTTGAACCGCTGAAGGACCCAAAGCAATTACAAGCCATTCCCAACTTCTGTCAACCACCTGAGTTTCAGCTATGATAATGAATCCATTAAAAAATAATATCAATTATTGTATTATTAAGTCCCAGGGACAAAGGAACCCTGATTCACTCATTATTCAGATTTTTACAAACAGATCACACCAGTCATGTCCAGTTAGTTTTAAAGAATAGGCAAAATTCTTTTTTGTTCAGATTGTATCGTTCTGTGAGACTTTTGAAGACTATCCAGTGAAGCTAACTTTTGTGGGTTTTTGGAGTGCCCTGAAAACTCACAAATACCCTCAGAATAGACCTTTAAAGGACATAAGTGAATCACTATGTGATCATGTGCTGATATCTATGGTCATAAGACATGTGAATACACTTGGATGAGGAAGAAGCTAGGAAGATACAGCTCCTGTGTACAGAACACAGAGGAAACATGAAACATTCTTTGAGACCGGGGAACTGAGAAAAGGTTTCAGTGGACCGATAGGAGTTTCTGACTCGAAACGGGTGTAAAAATGATCCCAAGGGATATGGGAACATATGTATATGTATAACTGATTCACTTTGTTGTAAAGAAGAAACTAACACACCATTGTAAAGCAATTATACTCCAATAAAGATGTTTTTAAAAAATGATCCCAAGGGATAATTGGATGGTCTAGTAGCGTTGCTGAGAAAAGGAAATAAACGTTCGTAATTCTTGAATCAAATATAACTTCTCGCAACAAATGACGTTCAGGTTATTTTTTGTTAAATTATCTGGCTTCCATATAACTGGTGGGTGTTATTGAACGATGTGAGTCTTTATGTCTCTGAACGTATTTCATTTCAATGCTCTCTATGTCAGATGAGCAGATATGATTCAACAGGACTGTGAAACAAATGTCTTAAATAAATCTATTCCCCAGCAGCTTTTCAAGAACTTGTAGAACGTATGCGGTTTGATGTGTAGACTGTGGACCACAGCTAGGTTTGACTTTAAGATCTGTTGATGCTGCTCTTAGCTAAAGTTTCACAAATGTCACAGAGGTTTTGAACATGGATTATTTTTCTTGACCTTGATGCTGAGAAGGAATTTTTGGTTTTATTATTTCATTTCAGCTTTGGATTTATTTATTACATCTTCAAGTTATTTTAGCTATCCACACACTTTCCAAACATGTTGTTCTTGCTACGGTGGTTGCACTGTGACTTTGAATATGATCAGGAACACAGAGTGACTTTGGAAATTAAAAACTGGTTCCTCATAGGATTTTCAGTGACAAGACTTGAAAATGATGAAATGAATTGGATTCTTTTACCCACAGTTAAGAATGTATTTAAAGGAAGCGTTAGAAAGAAGGTGATACTTCTGTTTCCCTAGTGGATGCATTTTTTAGAATAGTGGTGAAAACATAAGATGAGATGAACAATATTATTTCATAGATTAAAACTCTGAAAAAAATCATTAACCATCCATCTATTCATTTGACAGTCACTTTTTGAGCATCTACTGTGTGCTCAGAACTGCACTATACGAAGAGACCCAGAAATCAAAAAGACACAGTTTTTGCTTTTTAGCATCTAAATGATGTTACACGGCATTATGCTAGGCTTTTTAGCGGAAAGAAATGGAAAGACAAGAGAATACCTTTAAAACAGTCTGCACCAGAATCTTTTTCTTAGCTATTGCCCTAAATATTGATGAACAAATATAAAGATATTGAAAGCAGCCCTGTATTGGCCTGGACAAAAAGTCCATGTGATCCCTTTCTAGTCGTTTTCTTCTTTTCCTTAAACATAAAAGTTAGTCGTGAAATGAGGGACAAACATCCTTGAAATTTCTGTTCTGAAGCCAAAACAAAACCAAAAGTAAGCTTGGTCCTCTATCTTTTTCTTCTCTATTTGTTGGGTTGATAGGAGATCTTGGTAATTTCTTTGGCTAAAAAGCTACCTAGGTAGATTGAGCCCCGAGAGTCTATAGAAGCTGAAACCCTCCCGGGACTTATGTACATGGCTCCTTGGGCTCTGTATTGTCGTTCACAAGCCAGGGGACAGCTAGTGAGAGAGGCCAGGAAGTAATGCAGAGACAGGGGGAGAAGGAAGCTGGGGCTGCGAGCATGATTAAAGCTGATAAGCCTAGGAGACAACATGTTTCAGAGGAGGATAAAACAACTTGCTCTTAAGATCTTGATTCATGAAAAGTAACTAGCAACGTCTGTGCAAGAGACAAAAGGATCCTTTTCAACTACCTGATCCTTCCCCTTTCCTCTCTATACGTGTATTTACTTCTCTTTTTGAAACCTGTTTGAATGTGCTTGGGTAACCCCACGTTGAGGTATCCTAACTCGACATATTTGCCCTTAGTTTAAGGTCTAGAAACCCACAGGGCTTCCAGAATCTTCATAACACTGCTGTTGTACGGCTCATCATCGATGCTTTTTGTTTAAGAGTAGCCACTCGATTCCTGTCACCCGATGCCAAAATTAGGTGACCACAAGAACACCCTGCAAGAAAGACTGAGGCCTTAATCTAATGTGTTTTTTGGAACAAGGCAGTCATTACTAGCAGGGCTTTTTGTTTCTTGGGGTTTTTTTTCATTTTGCAAAGAATTATGAGGTTTTGTGCTTTATTTCTTTTCCTAAAATGATTTTATTATTGACAGCAGCCCTGACATTTAACCTTGATGAGAAGGCAGATAAAAGATACGGGAGATTTACAACCTTAGTTTTGCTGCTCTCTTCTCTTGGTCTTTGTGGGCAGGTACATGGATACCCCCACCAGGTAAAGGCAGATGGCTACTGGGACCTTATAATGGGCAATGGGGAACTGGATACTCCTTTTGGTTAAAATAGATACGATTTTGAGGAGGAAGACAAATGATTAGAATCACCAATACATGATTTCCTTCCTTATTATCCATCCCATCTTTCCTTCTCTTTCATAAACATTACTCTACACTTCAAGAATCAGCATTTCAAAGATCCTTTCAAGTAAGTGCAAAAATAAGAAAATCTTACTAATGGGCCTGAGGAGTCTCTCTGAAGCAAACAATGGCTTCTTAGTTTCACTGTTCCTTGGTTCTCTTTCCCTATCCAAGCCTTTTAAGCACCACTTTCCTTCTGCCCCAATTTCTTTTATGTGCTTCTCTGAATGATCTCGGGGCAATGTGTTTAATTGTGGAAGAAAAGAAACCAAAGGAACTTTTAAGAATTATATAAATAAAAGTAAAAAATTGGCCATAAAGGGTAAGATCATGGGGCAAGTAGGGAGCATAGGGAAAACCAGTGTCACTTGCCCCAGAGTGGTCATTGTCTGCTGGTACCCACTCTGGGTCCACAGGTGAGACAGGCAGCATCCCTGTCCAGGGCTTCTCAAGGGCATCCCCAGACACTGAACTGATACAGCCAGGCCAAGGCTGTGATGACAGAAAGGAGAGCTCCTCCCTTAGGTAATGGTGCCAGCTTCTACAACAGACCCTTTACTAATGCTGGGCATGGGCTGACAGCACCGGCAGCTTGGATCTTACTGCAAAAGCAAAGATAAAGTAGCTTCTCAGAGCAGTATTTTCACTCTAGGGAATGTGGGATCCCCTGGGTTGAGGAGTTAAAGGAAAATTGCCTGTGGCCTGTCAGTTGGTGATCTGCGGGGGAGTCTGTTTCATCTGCGTTCCTAATTAAAGGCCACATTAAACCCAGTCAAACGTTCACATGAAAAGCCCCACATGAATGATTCCGGATTCCATCAGCTCCAAAGGAGTCTCATGTTAAACCTCTAACTCAAACGTCTGACCCTCTTCACATCCACTGTCACCCAAGTCCTGGGGAAGAGGGTATGAAGCCTTCAGTGTACAGAGAGCAAACTGCCTGGATTATTCATTTCCCTCTTGGTGAATTGCATATGAGAAATCAGAATCTCCCAGTTGAATGAGTGTGGGGAGGGCGGAGGAGGTGGGGACAGTCAGGATTCAACGACGCCCAAAGTTCCTATTCTGAGAAAACAGGAAGTGGGAACACTGGAAAAGGAGCTACTTTATGGCCAAGATGATAAGTTTGGTTACAAGAAAGTTGAATCTAGGTTTCTGAGGGGAAAGGGGGTAGGAAATGAGAGCTGGTGAAGGTAAAGATTGGAGGTAAAACTGGGAGTCATGAGCATCCAGAAGACATGGGGCACGGGGTGACTTAGATCAGAAAGAACAGTGTGGGAAGAGGGGCCGAGCAGGTCTTGTGGCTTCAGTCATGCTTGGACACGGAGAAGCCCACTGCCTACTGTGAGCTGATCGCTCACTGGCCACATGGGGCATGGCAGTCTCCTCAGAGCATGTGGATTCACCAGTAGAAACCGTCCATAAAATGACTTATTAAACTGCTTGGTGTCTTCCCATCCATCTCAGGCCAAAGCCTGTCCCCGGGCAACCAGCAGTCCTCACGCGGTAATGCAGGAGAAAAAGCCAGGAAAGAGGTGGTACTCCTGTTTACTCCCCCACCTCTGGCCGATCAAGGGTTTAATTATTACGCGTAAGACAGAGGAGCAGAGTCCCCAGGACCACTCTGCAAGGGATCCATTTGGCCTACACGTCAAGTGCCTTAACTTCAAAATTCATGCCTGCTCCCTTGTACACCCCCACAATGGGCTCATTTTCGGCAACAGAGGTTAGAAGGCAGGTTTCCAGGAAAACTCACCCTGGGGTCTCTCTCTAGCTGATGATGATGGGGCAGGCTGCGTCTCCTCTTGGCCTTTGCCAGGCCGTTGTGATAAAAATGATACAGGCCTTCAGCGAAGGGGAGCTGTGGAGAATCAAACAGACACAGGCATGGTTAGCTTCTGGCGGCGCCCTAGAACAGGGACCCCAGAGCTGGGGCTCCCTGGGATGGGAATGTATGTGAGAAAACCCCTGCTAACCCCCTATCAGACTTGGCACGCACTCTGGTTCCCTGTCACTGTTCTCCTCCCTATTTCCCTACCTTTTCTTATGCAATGCCATTCACCTCCCCTCCCCCCAAACCTTCTATTCTTTCCTCCATTACTTTAGTTTTTACCCATCTTTTAATCTTCTCTTCTCCTCCATGGAGCCTTCCCTTTATATTCATCCCCACACCAAGTTCTCCCTTCTCTTCTCTTAGGTATCACGAGAAGAGAAAACTACAGACCGTTACCCATTAAATGGGCCCCATGTGGACCACAGCAGGCCATCCACGCTGTACCCTGTATGAATCTTTGATCCCAAGTCCATGAACATAATAAAATGGTTGTTGTTTATACTAAGAAGTTTTGGGTTGGTTTGTTACTCAGCAATGGATAACAGGAACAAATAGCTAGCTGAAAACAATGTTTTATTCCTTCATTTTTTTAGGACTGTGCAGACTCGAAACTCTACAATAATATTGGCTCTGTCTGTCAGCTGGTGACACCAGCCAGGAGCAGCCCAGATAAGGGCCCTCGAGGGACATTCCTGGCAAAGGAGGAGGGGGCCTGAGGCCAGAGAAGCAGATACTACATGAACTTCAAGGGCACAGCAAGTTTGGCCAGGGCTCTGGTGTGCAAGTGAAAATCTTTTAGAACACTGTAGCATTTGTGATTTTGTTCCTGTTCATTAAAAATCACATTCTTCAGGGAGAATTAAACATAAATATTTCATGTGCATTTTTCCAGGCTCAGTGATTCTTGAATGTTTTCTCTACTTAACCCTGCTGCTGTACTCAGGGTAATGATAAGACTTGATCAAAAAGGTGCAGGGGTGGAGGGAGAAGGAAAGAATATGTAAGTGTGCTTATCTTTTGCTCTCCAAAGACTTGTGCTTATGGCCACTGTCAGGTGGTATGAACTTGGAGTTTTACTGCCTATTCTGGAGGGCATGAAGCATCTGAGAATTTTTAACACAAGAAAGGAAATTTGGGGCTATAGAGCACCAGTGAGCTTTGGAGGGACATTGTTCTGGCTCTGTTTTACTGATTTTTTTTAAAAAAATTAAATTTGAATAGAGGCAAATGGAAAACTCTTTCTTACAGTGGAATTCCAATTAACAAAAGTAGAAGTAATGAACAGAAATTGAATATCACCATTTGGAAACACCATAAATAATTGTGGCTGGCAAGTGTCACCAAAGGATGCTAAAATTAGTGGGGGAAATATAATGATAAACAAAGAGAAATAATACTTTACAGTGGAGAAACCTGGCAGAGACGTCCTCAACCAAGCGATGTAAGTTAACCTCACTACAGATGAAACATACCAAAATCATGTGACTCATGATACGATGCGCTGAGAAGGAGACATCACTTACATACTTTCCTCGCCAGAAATACATAACCTGTATGCAGTCAGGAGGAAACATCAGGCAAACCCATAACTGGCTAGTACCCTTCAAAACCTTCAAGATCATAAAAGACAAATAAGGACTGCAGAAATTTTTGAAACCAGAGGAGACGAGGGAGACAGGACAGTTAAATGTAACACATATCTTGGATTGGATCCTGGATCAGAAAAAAAGGACATTAGTGGAACACTTGGAAAACTGTGAACGAAATCTGTAGATTAATTAATAGTGTTATATCAATGTTTTTCCTGGCTTTGATAAATTGTACTATGGTTTTGTCAGAGGTTAACTTTGGGAAAGCTGGATAAAGGGTATATGGGAACTTTGTTGCCATTTTAAAAAGAGTAATTTTTTTATTGTGGTAAAATATACAGAATATAAAAATTTTTTTTCATTTTAAAGTTTTAAGTATACATCTCCATTATTGAGCAGCCATCACTGCTATCGATATCCAGAACTCTTGATCCTATACGTTCAACTCTACATTCATTAAATGATAACTTCCTATTCTCCCCTCCCTCAGCCCCTGGCCACCGCCATTCTACCTTCTGTCTCTAAGAATATTACTACTCTGGGACCTCATATAAGTGGAATCATAAGATATTCGTCCTTTTGTGACTGGATTATTTCACTCAGCTGAATATCTTCAAGGTTCATCCATGTGAAGCGCTGTCAGAACTCCCTTCCTCTTTAAGGTTGAATAATATTCCACTGTATGTATGTACCACATTTTGTTTATCTGTTCACCAGACGATGGACACTTGGGTTGCTTCCACCTCTTAGCTGTTGTGAATTATGTTGCTATGAACATGGGTGAACCTGTGTGCAATTTTTGCCAACTTCTTAAGTCTAAAATTATTCCCAAATTGAAAGTTTTTAAAATGTAAAAATACTTTTTAAATTAAATTTGAATGCCCTTAAGAGGGCCATATATTTAAAAATCTCAAGCCGGAGGTCCCACCACTTCCCTTTGTCACATACTGAAGTCACTTCACATGGTTATGTTAACTGAAGGCAGTTGAATGGCACCCCTGGCTTGGTCTAAGTGCCTCATTTCATAGAGAAAGACATTGTGGCTCAGGGAGGGGCAGGACTTGCCCAGTCAAGAGGGAGCTCTCAATGGAAATCCCTGGTCTCCTTGACTGTAACTCCAGACGCTTCCCACCCACCGCTTCTGTTGCTGTCTCGCTCCATGTCCCGTCCCCCTTGATAACCCTGGCTATGAATCCAACAGATTGCAGGCTGGAATTCCTGACAAGGAGGAGTACAACTCAGGGACAGCCAGGCTGGTGAGTGACCCTCTGGGGTGTACTTGGAACCCACGACCCAGGATTCTTTGATTAGAAGCACTGTCTTGGCTATGGAAGAAATGGAGTTAATTGGTCTCATAGAGCTGAAATTGGAAACTCGGGCAATAAACAGGTAAACTGACTGACCACAGACTTAGATTAAGCTGCAGGCATTGGTTATTTTTCTGAGCCCTTTCTGCCTCTTGTCTTTGGAGTGTAGACCCCAAATCCACTGCCCTCTGAGCCTCTGAGAAGCAACTGTCTGGGGAGATCATGTGCAAGCACAAACTCATCATGGGTAGGAAAAGACAGATGCCGTGTGCCCTACGGTAGTGCAAGATGCCTGCTGCCCACACAGACCTCAGTGAAGAAATGCTTGTGCCTTCCTCCATTTCTTAAGTAGAATGCTGATCTTCCAAATAGAAAAGACATATTAAAAACAATCTTAGGTCCCCAAACCCTCACTTGTGTCCCAGTAAGAAACCTCTCATACATTTCAACACTTAGTATATCCTCAAACGTTTCCTTCATTTAAACACACACACATACACACACACACTCACACACACACACACACACACACACACCCTTCTTTTCTTTTACACCATCACCTTTGTGTCTTAAGGCAAAATACACATGGTTCCAGAATGAAGGAGAAAAACAGAAGTGAAAGAAGAATTCACAGCAAATTGTCAGCTTGAAGGTTCAGGCTGGGTGACAGTATAATAACGTTGCTAACTCAGACTTGCAGTTTTTAGAAATTCTCATTATGCCGCGAAATTTTATGGATCCCAGCAACGCTTCTCATTGCCTCTTTTCTGTCCCGCCTGCCTCCTTCTCCCACTGATAACCATGGCTCCAAGCTAAAGCTCCTCTCTGAACCCACACACTCACTTTCCTCATCAGCCAGGAACCCCAGGGAACTGGCCGCCGATTGTGAACAGATAATAAGGTGTGTTAAATCCTCTTGGAGCCCACTGCCTACCTTCCTTTAGACCAGAGCTCTTTCCCCTCAGGCAACCCCTGGACACTGGTCTGCGAACATTGTCTCCACCCCAAATTTTGTGCTTCTATGCATTTGCTTGTTTCAGGAATGACCACTGCTTCTCACAGATTCTCAGATGGGTCCAGAGCCCCCAAGCAGTTAGGACTCTGGCTCAGACCCATCACTATTCCTTTAGCGGCTTTGTCCATTGCGTTGATTTTCATGATGCCCAGTCATGTTTATTTGGGAGTCTAGTTTGGTAGAACAATGGACTTCATTCCACATAGGAAGAAATTTATAATTTTATTTTCAAGGGGAGCTGCTGTCAAGAGGTTCAAGGAATAAAAACTGGGAAACAAAACAATACATCAAGGATAGAAAACTGGTTCAGCCGATAACTGCTTGTCAATTTCATTTAGGGGTCCTGCATTTTACAAGGAGGGCTAGGCTCTGCATTTTACTGACATTTCCTGAGACCATTCTTAATTTCCCCGGATTGCATGCAATCTCTTACGGGTGGGGGACTGCACTTTGCAATAAGGATGAGGGAGAAAGGGAACTGGGTGGAGGGGGATGGGGGTCCCAGGCTCTGCCCTACTGGTTCTTATAGGTCAATGAGGAAACACACGGGAAAACTACATTGTGCAATTGACAGAAACATATAATATTATAGAAAGAAAGAAGGATAGAAATAAGGAGATAGCAGCTGTGCATTAGACAAGAGAAGGTAAGGAAAGGGGAGAAGGAGAGAGGAAGGGGGACCCTGAGAAGTTCTGGGGGAGAAGCAGTGTCAGCTGGTGTGGTTGAGATAGCATTAAAAGGTTCCCACTCAGCCCCATCCTAACTCACTTCTGTGTGTGTGTGTGTGTGTGTGTGTGTGTGTGTATTGAATACTAGCACGAAAGTCCAGTTATCTCTGGGGGGGATGGGGGTGGGTAACACCCTAAGCCATGGTCAGCTAAATGCCTCACTGAGATTTGCTGACAGGATGGAGGTTCCTAGGGCCAGAAAGGAAGAGAGGAGAATTGAGAGAGGAAGGAGAGGGGCACCGAGGGCATAGTCCTGCCTATGTTACAACCATGCTTCAGCCTGAACAAGCTCTTGTTTACAGGTTCTCAATGCTCACCTGTACTGAGTTACATCTTAACCCCAACCAAAGTTCCTCCTCCTTAAAGTTTGGACTTAGGATCACACATCTCAGCTATTTGAATACTCTCACCTCTTTCTGTCTTGCTTTAAAAAAGAGATGGGTAAAAAATGGGTCGGAGAGGGGCTTCCCTGGTGGCGCAGTGGTTGAGAGTCCACCTGCCGATGCAGGGGATGCGGGTTTGTGCCCCGGTCCGGGAAGATCCCACATGCCGCAGAGCAGCTGGGCCCGTGAGCCGTGGCAGCTGAGCCTGTGCGTCCGGAGCCTGTGCTCCACAACGGGAGAGGCTACAGCACTGAGAGGCCCTCGTACCGCAAAAAAAAAAAAAAAAAAAAAAAGGGTCTGGAGAATAACAGGGAAAGAACACCTCCTCTCCTGCACAAGACTCTTCCTTTCTCTTCTGCCTCCACAGGACCAACATTAATTGCCTCTGTTGTCAGGCTCTTAGGTGATTCAAAAGAAGCTCAGAGAACATGATTAGTGACTGAGAGTTGGAGAGATAAGCAAACCCATGAAGGTAGTCTGTGGCTCTGGTGGCTGAGGAGCCGCAGGGGTCCTCATTAAGGTTCTCTAGCCTTGGAGAAAGCCTCTCAGGCACTTGAGTTTCATTCCTGTATCACCACGATAATGTGTGCTACAAACCACCAAAAATCTTAGTAGCTCCAAACAGAAACCGATTATTTAGCTCACGATCTCCTGGGTCAACAATTTAAGCTCACTGAGTAGTTGTTCAAGTATTGACTTCATTAAAATTAAAAACTTCTGTGAAAGACAATATCAAGAGAATTTAGAAAACAAGCGAAAGACTGGGAGAAAATATTTGCAAAGGATACATAAAGGATTGCTATCCAACATATACAAAGAACTTTTAAAATTCAACAATCAGAAAACAAAGAACCCAATTTAAAAAGGGGTCAAGGACCATAACAGATGCCTCGCCAATGAAGACATACAAGTGGCAAATAAGCATATGAAGAGATACTCCACATCGTATGTCATGAGGAATTACAAATTAAAACCACAATGACACATCATTACACATCTATTAGAATGGCCCAAATCTGGAACGCTGACAACACGAAATGCTGGTGAGAAGGTGGAGCAACAGGAACTCTCATACATTGCTGGTGAGGATGCAGAATGGCACAGCCGCTCTGGAAGACAGCTTGGCGGTTTCTAACAAAGCTAAACACACTATTACCATATAATTCAGCAATTGCACTTCTTGGTATTTATCCAAATGAACTGAAAACTCATGTTCAGACAAAAACCTGCACACAGACGTTTATAGCAGCTTTGTTCATAACTGTTAATATTTGGAAGCATCCAAGATGTCCTTCAGTAGATGAATGGGTAAATAAACTGTGGTACATCTAGATAATGGAATATTATTCAGTGCTAAAAAGAAACGAGCTATCAAACCACAAAAAGACATATTACTAAAGCAAAGGAAGCCAGTTGGAAAAGTCTGAATGAGTCCAACTCTCTGAAATTCTTGAAAAGGCAAAACTGTGCAGAGAAAAATAAGATCAGTGTTTGCCAGGGGGTGCAGGTGGGGGAAGAGAAGAACAGGCAGAGCACAGAGAATCTGGGGGAAGTCAAGATATTTTGTATGATATTATCATGATAGATATATGTCATTAAACTCATGTCGAAACCTACAGAATTTACACTAACAGTGAACCCTAAGGTAAACTATGAATTTTGGGCAATTATAGTGTGTCAATGTAGGTTCATCTTTGGTAAAAATGTACCATTCTAGTGAGTGATGTTGATAAAAGTAGACAGTATGCGTGTGTAGGAGCAGGGGTATATGAGAAATCTCTGTACCTTCCTTAATTGTTGTCCACTTAAAGTGGCTTTTAAGAAATAGTCTTAAAAATAATATAGCCCATTTCAGTGGATTCCAATTGCTATAATTACCCCAATGGAGAGCAACGTGTTGGAAATGGAATATAGAGTATGTGACTTTTATTGTTTTAATTTTTATTTATTATTTTTATTTACTTTGACCATTCTTTTCCTTTTATTTTTTGAAGGGGCCTAGATGGGCAGTGAATAAAATGGAGAGGAGGAGCTGGGCATTTTGAATATATCCAATGATTCTAAAACTATGAAAGGATATAATAATTGGAACTGTTCGATTAGAAGTCATTCCATTCTTAGCAGAGAGGCATATGGAGGCACAAAAAATATGCTATCTCATAAAAATCAATCAACAAGAAACAGGCCAAGACAATTTCATATTGAAGGCAAATAAGCCGCATTATTTAGATGAGTAAAGTAAATATGATTTCACTAGAGGAGTGGAAGGCTTGACAGCCCCTTTGAACAGATGCCGCTCATACAGCAAAGGAGCTTAATTGTTTACTGGCACCTCCAGCTCCTCTGTCAACGGAAGGAGGCCTGTGGTGTGAGGACTCATTTCTTTGAGTAACCAGATGTGACAGAGAATCTTACTCAGCCTGAACTTATCAGGGCATATTGTAAGGTTAGCCTGCTCTGAGGAGGTCCTTTGGGTATAGAACCAGAAGCCAGTTGCTAAACAGAGTTTTCCACACCCCAGCACATAAAATAGGTAACTTGTAAGAGACTGGATGGAGCCATCAGATCAGGGGAAGTCTTATAAACGGGTCTAGAGAAATATAATATGTTTTTTGTTGCACATAAATCTAAATACGTTACCTTTCTGTCTGTAAAACCCATCCCTTTCAATGTGCTCTATCTCTGCAGGGCTCAATAAAAACTTGTTGATAAAATATGACTGTATGGATGGATGTTCCTTTGGCTTAGCTATTTGTAAGGGGGGAATTAGCTATCTGAGGGGAAGTGAGAGGGGAGAGTGGAAAATCCTTGACCCAGCACTCAGGACACCTGGCTCTAGGCCCACCTTGCCCATTTCTACGCTCCTCCTAGGTATTGTTCTCCATGGACAACACTCAACTCTCTTCTGTGATTCTAAGAGCTGCTCTTCCCTATGACCAGGAGCACAAAAATGCGGAACGGCTTGTGTTGTCCAGGGTTGTTTGTTTTTGTGGAATGGAGCTACTAGTCCACAGTGGGGTTCAAACAATGATATACTCCCAAGAACCTACACAACTTATTTATATCAAGTCTAAAATGACAGTCAGACAATGAGATAGGTGAAGAATAGCTGACCCTCAGCCTCATTCACAAAAAGTTCCTTTCTAACCTAAGGCAAAATTTCCATGTATTATCTCAGAAATGAAAATGTAAGAACATGCATTCTTCCTTTGGAATATCAGGGAGTAAGCTACTTATCAGGTGTGCTGGGATGACATTACTGTCCTGGCTTTTCTTTTTGGCTTCTAAGTTAGGGGACTTGTTTTAGATTCATGTATCTGTGTGTCTGGGAGGAAGTAGTATGCATTTAGTGATTTTGTTCTTAGCTGGAATAAATTTCATGCACAGAATTGACCACCTCTACCAGCCATCCACTGTGGCTTCAAAGACAATAATTAAGCTATTATTATCCCTGATGTCATCAGCCAGTGGCAATAGGGTCAAAGGCATGATTCCCTAGTAGTAACATCTGTTAAAAGGGATGGTGATACCTGCTTCCAGGATATGAATGATTCCCTAGGACAAAGGAACAAGGCTGGGAGATCCAGGCCCCTCTACTTCACTACTAGCTCAACTTGTTTTTCTAGGGTTACCTGTATATGGCCACTCTGCTACACTTTCCAAGTATCCTTCAATGTCTCCTTCTACTTATCCACAAGATCCACGCTCCTAACATGGTGTGGGTGACCCCTCATGAACCATCCTCAGTCCACTTTTTTGGTTTCATCTCCCCAAAATGTTGCCTAGTCAGGCAACACTAATTGTAATCCTTCTAAAATTCCGGTGCACTTTGTTTCATGTGCCGTACCATCCTCGATAAACCCCCTTTTATTTTAATTTGTTGAAATTATGAGCCTCAATGCAAACTCACCTCCACTTGGCACTGCCTGCCTTGTGAAGGCTTCCCTTCTGCTTCACATGTCCTATATCACAGATCTCTCACAAAGCATATTGCCAGTACTCTGGTTGCTCATATAGAGCACTCCTACTTGTCTGTGATTTCTGTATCTTATCTAACCTGTGCCTCCGTGTAGCAGATGATGTTTTGATGGCCTTCCTGCATTCCTTTTACCTGGAGGTCCCCTGTACACAGCGCCTGTACATGCCACAGTCTTCATGCATCCCTCTGCCCGAGGGTGTTACTCTGACTGTGGAAGCAGGCTTGGCCTGCTTGGGGCAAGCAGAAGTGCAAGGGATTTGATGCCCCTCAGGTGTAACCCTCAACCGAGGAAGAATGGGAGGTGGTGGCTACATTTCCTAGCTTCCTCGCCCTTGGATAGGATAACTCAGAAATGCTGTAACTCCCAGACTCTTCGGGAGTAGGAAGTTGCAGAAGTGGTCCTCGTTTGTTTGTCTCTCTGTATCAACTGCTTAGGAGAGTTGCCTCCTGCACTGACTCTGAGCTTGGCCATATGGCTTGCATTGGCCGATGGGACTTAATAAATGTGACACAACCAAAGACTTGAAAAGGGTTTGCACACTGGAGCTGGATCGCTCCTTAATATCTGAAAACTTTCTTACTTGTCCCCAAGTCCGTGTCTTGGTGCCTGATATCATACTTGCTTACTGAATGCGTTAAGTACGTGTTTATTGAATGAACGGAATATTCTTCTGCTTCTGCGCTTCCCCCGCTATGGCGGTGCTCCTGTTACTTTGTTTGTCCATTGGTTTCAAACTTCCATAATTTTTCTTTGGTCCTTTCCTCCTTCTTAAGTTAATGGCCGCAATGGCTTGTTTTGGGCTTCAACTTCTGGGTCCAAATTTGCTTCATGCCAAGCCTCATTGGAGACACACTCTCCAAGGTTCCCTCTGGCTTGATTCTGCACCCCACCCCATGTTGCTGCCCCTGGACTTTAAGAGATCCACAGTGGCTTGTTTCCCATCCTTCTCCCCCCATCTTAGGCTCTGCAAGCTCTCTCTTGGTGTCCCATTCCTGGTTGGCACTCCCTAGAAACACAGTCAACAGGAACTGACTAGAATTGATTCTTTCATGCCAACTACCTTCTTATGTTTGAACTTCCATCATTTTTGAAGACAGCTGATAGCCTTCTGATGAAACATATTTTCCCCTCTTCACAGAAGTGAAGAACAAGCTAAGGGCAAGGAAAGATAGGATTTGTGGATCTCCTTGTTCTCCTCTGTCATTGGCTTCTGAATTTCTCATTAAGTCACAAAATTTTAGGCTATTAATGACAGTTAATTAATCGAAGTCATTTAACACAGATACAAATTAGGATATTCTTATAACGTTTCCTCACAGGCGTGGTTTTCCTGATTGCAGTATCTCATAACACATCCGTCTGTCATTTAGTGAGCATCTGATGATAATGCTAAGCCTTTAGAATGTTTTCTAACCATTGATTTTGATATTTATTAAGTGCTTGCTAACAGTACAGCACTGTGCTCGTCACTAAGGGGACAAAGCAATATAAAATCCTTATTCTATCTTTTATCAAGTGTTAATCCAATAGGTTTTTGGTGCACCATGCAGCTTGCAGGATCTTAGTTCCCCGACCAGGGATTGATTGAACCCGGGCCCACTGCAGTGAAAGCCCGGAGTCCTAACCACTGGACTGCCAGGGAATTCCCCAGGAGGTTGTTGTTGGTGTGGAATCCCTGAACTTATAACTTTCCCAGTTTTGTTTGGGAAACTGGAATCTGTAAAAATTTTAGGGGTAAATTTGAGAAAAGCAGACTAGGAGGACCTGAAATGAACTGGTAACCAACAGGTTGGTTTATATGGCTAATCGCTCATAGAAATCCCTCTCAATCTGGTTCTCTCTCTCTTCCAGCATGAAAGGCTGGTGCAGTGGTTCTAATGATGCAACGTCTGAACCACCGTCAGGGAGCAACAGGGTTCCGATGCTCATTGCAAAGAGTTGGGAACAGAAACATCATGTTTGATCTCCATTTCCTCATGTATAAAATTAAGGGTTAAACTAATGCCTTTCCAAGGTCTCTTCCTGCTCTGACAGGCTGTAACTCCATAATTTCAGTTACAATTTGTTAAAATTTAAATTAGTCTGGATAAATCAGTCAGAATAATCAGTCAAGTATGTCACAGTATTTTGGTGGGGTAACAATCTCCAAGTGGTCTGACAAGTGTTTAGAAACCATTATCATAAAAATCATTAAAACCACATAAATTTGTCACCATAATAATACTTTTCTTCTTGTCCTCCCTTTACCACTATATTTTTTGAAGGAACTGTCTACACTTGATACCTCTACTTCATCATACTTACTGCAGCCTTCACAATTTGGCTTCCTTCCTGTCACAGACACTATCACTTTCCTGCTCACATCCCTTTGGGCCTTAGCATTTAGTGTATGAAGAAAGCCTCTGGATCTATTTGTCTGAGAGTTTTCTCTGGCGGCCAAATTCTGCTCTGTTTGAGCATTTGCCAAGTCAAAATGCTGGAGAGTCAACGCCACCCAGGAAGAACTATCAATCATGAAAAATATCTGATTGCAATTGGCATATAAATACAGCAGTTCCCTCACCCCTCAGGCAGAATGACTCTCAGACGTGTTCTAAACCATCTCCCAGAGTTTCCTGGTAGGATTGAGCCCCGGTTACCCACAGTGACAACTTGTGCTGTAATACACCCTTAATTCCTGCCTTCCCTTCCCGGTCTCAATTCCCCACTCCCCTACCGGTATTTACTAGAATCATGCCTTGGATAAACAACTTGCATTTAATCCTTGTCCCAGGGACTACTCCTGGGGACCCAAACCGACATATTGTACTTCTCCTCTTCCCATGTGCTAAGGTACCTCCTCCAATCACACCAATGACTTCATCTCCAAAACCAGTGGCCACCGTTGCCCCATTCTTTCTTTCTTAATCCTCATCTCCATTCCTTTCACAGCCCTGCACTTTCTCAAGTAATCTTCCATATCCCTAACTGTCCAAGTTCCGTCTCCTCTTTCTCCCTCCATGCCCAAACTTCTCCAAGATTTTGTGCTAGAACCTCTTCTCTTCGTTTTCTCTCCACACTCTCCCTTGGCAATGCTATTTAGTTATGGCATGACTGAGGTGCACGAGGATGGATGCTTGTGCATTTGACTTTCAGCTCCTTGACCAACTCCACCTCTTTTTGGCTTTGGTAACTCACCTCCATGGACCTCATCACTGTCTGGAAATGCTCAATTTTGGGATTCTTGAGTTTCAACACCCTACTCACTAACCATAGCTTTCTCCCTTTCAACTCTCTCACTACTAATCCCAATTAACCTTCTCTTCTATTTTATGGATATTCCATTTTTTAAAACTCCATTTCCTTCTCTCCCTACTTCCACCACCTCCACTTGAGTGCTATTGAAGAAAATGACTCAGTTGCTGCTGCTATAAATCCATGCTCTCCCACTTGGCCCTTCAGTACTGGCCAGAAGTCATTACCGGTCCTTTGTCAGCATCCTCTCCCATCCCCATTTGCAGAGCACAAAATTTTATCTCTTTTGAAGCCCCCATCCCAGCACCACTTCCCCCACTCCAAGAATTGACCTTGCCTCCTATACCTTTGAAATAACTGTGACTCCCAAGTGGATATTCTCCTGATATCCTCCTCTGTGACCTAAAAACTGAACTTCATCTGCTCATTCTTCTCTCTTTTATCTCAAAGAGAGGAGAGTTCCTTTTTCATGTACAGGCTAATCCCTTCACTTTTCAATAAAACCCAGCTCATCAAGAGATGAATGAAAATGAAGAATTTGGGACTGAAGAAGTTCTGGTAAAAGGACTTGTGATGAAATTAGAATTTAAGAAAAACTAGGAGAATTGGGTGTTTAGGGGAGTCAATGCCACATTTAAAGTTGTAAATGAAGGGCCACTCTAGGATCCTACAATTTTCTTCATGTTCTTGTCAAATTTCTACAAGAAACTATCAGCATGTTGTAACATTCTTAAGTCTATTTTACTCTATATCAGAAAATTAACAGTTTGTATCAATGTTTCACTTTCAACCTAAGAGTTTATTATTTTCAATTATTCTCATCAGAGGATATCAACAGATCACAACATTATCCAGAAAGCCATGATCAAATGAGCTTTAGGGACAAAAACAATTTGTCAAGAGAGTTTACTGCAGAAGTTTATTGCTTTTTCTATATACCTCATGTAGAAGCCATCCATTAATATGCAATCATTACATTTAGGATAGAAGAGAGTTAACTCAGATGTAATTTCTTGATTCCCTAACCATTAGAGGATTTTAGCCACTGAATCGTCTTTAGCTATAACAAATACATCTTAGTAGACAAAGTCAAGCTGTAATTCCTGTTTTTCAACTGCCCTGTGATTCTTTGAATCTCAACTAATATATTCCAGAAATTTAGTACAATGTTTCTTTTCAAAATGATGAATCTGAGCTCAAATGTAAAATAAAGCCACTGCTATAGTGGGGGGAAAGCATTTGAACTTCAGGTTTCACGTTTTATTTTTAAGCCTGACTTCTCTGAGCAGTTATAGCTGAATATATAACTATTGCAAATTTAACTATCAGCATTACTCTCTGATGTGCTATAACATTATGATAAGACCTTTTGAAATAGAAATTGATTTCTAGATAGTCATTCATTTGAGAAAAAGAGGTGTAATTTCCCCCCTTCTTTTGTATTTATCAAGTTTTAACTGCAGGCTTTATTTTCTCTGCTCAAACAACTCATGTATTCTACTATTGATAATTTCTAAGTTGGGAATTTTAGGGAAACACAGGAGTCTGTCCGTGAGTGATTTGCTGGTTGTTAACTACTTCTGTTTCCTAGCTAAATTTCTGCCTATTAATAAATGGATATTACAGGGGTAGTTTCTTAAGACTAGTTCTTCAAGTACTTTCTCTCTGAGCTGACGGCTTAAATCATCATCTTGTGACCCAAGTGTCTTTATCAGTCAAGAAGCACAGAATGAGTATCTACTATGAGTAGGGCGTATTGGTTGCCAGTGCGAGCAACAGAGAGTTGAATGGATTTTATATTCTTGCTGGAGAAGACGAGTCACAAAGACCTGAAAAGTTGGTTGATGTTATGAGATGAAAATCTAAGAACTCTCATAAGCCTTTAGAAGATTATTGTTTTTGTGATTTGCCTTGGTTTGGTTGCAAAGTTTGGAGAGTCATTTCAACAGCTTGAGAAAAGGAACATTTATGGAGAATGTATTGGTTTAGGTAATACTGGTTGTTCTAAAGATAAACTCCCAAATCTCAGTGCCTTAATGTAATAGTTTAATTTCTGCTTCATGTAAGGAATGAGAAATTCTAAGTCAGGAATCGGGGACCTGGGCTCCTTTCATGTTGTGACTCTGCCACCTTTAGCATTTGCTTCCAGAGTTACTGTTCTCAATCACATCAAGCCTCAGAATAGAAAAGAGTGTGGAAAATCAACCTACATGGAGTTTTTATGCATCAGGCATAGAAGAAAAGCACACTTCTGCTTACAATACATTGGCTGGAATTGTCATATGACCACACTTACCTGCAAAGCAGGCTGGGAAATGTGGTCTTTCTGTGGCTCATGTAGAAGAGGAAATTAGTTTGGTGACTAGCTTTAAGCCTCTGTCACAGAGTTCTTTGGCTGGGAATTTGGGCTGGAAGTTATTAGAAACTCAGATGCAATGTTTGCATCTCCCACAACCTGGATGGGCTTTCTCATGCCAACTAGGCTCCATTCTCCATTCTATAGCAACTAGTGGGTCACATTTCCTAAAGAAGCCAGTATGATTGGTTGAGATAATTACCATGGTCTGTAACAAATCGTAGACCACTGAATTATTTGGGCCAGGCCATCTCATGGACCATGGTTGACTCATGGATGGGTTGCCATTGGGTTGAGTGTCTATTCCTCACTCAATCAGTTGTCACTCCTGAGAAAGTATAACCCACAACTGCTTTCTTGAGTTAAAAAAAAAAAAATGTGGCTAGGTGATCACCTTATCCTTATTACTACTACCAATAATAGGGTTTTATTCTATGCACTCAGCACTGTGTCCAGAACCTTACATGCACTATATTATTGATTTTTCACAACCCCCATATTTTATTAACCATTTCAAATAAAATAAGCCTCTGAGGGATTTCATAACTTAACCAAGTTTCTGGTGCTGTCTAATCCGAATCCTGTCATCTTTCCCTTTTAACATCACTGTTCCTGGTTTCCTTCAGCCACAGAGAGGCTTTGGGCATGGCAAGTGCTGTGACAGATATGACTGGTGACTGGTCCAAGGGAAAGGAACAGATTATATGCAATAGAAGTTCCAAAGAGATACAAAACAACCAGAGAAGGCATGAGGGATGAACTTGGACTTGACCTAAGGCATAATGTATTAAGTTGGGATCCAAAAGGAATTCATGGCAGTCATGTTGGAGAAATGGGCTCTTTCCCTTTAGCTATCATGATAGTAGATCTTGTAGTTCCAGAAAAACTGTCCCTTAAGGGTGTTTAAGATAGGAGTCCTTTTGGAAATACTTAGGATCAAATCTTTTTCCTGTTATTTCTGCCTTCATCCCCCAAACTACGTTAAGAGGACGGGGGAATATGGTTAGAGAATTCTTTTGACTGACAATTGATTGTGTGTGGAAGTGAAATTAAAATTATATAATATGGATTCAATATTGTTGGGACATTAAAACACCATTAAAAGGGTGAGAATAAATATTCAAAAGACATATATCTGACAAAAGATTCCTATCCATAATAGGTAAAGAGCTCCTACAAACCTAAAGCTAAAAGCTACCCAAGTGAACAAGAGGGGGGCTTCTGGAATGCTGATAACATTTTATCTCTTGATTTAGGTGCTGGTTACACATGTGTGCCCAGTTCATGAAAATTTATCAAGTTATGCTCTTTCCTAAATTATATTATACTTCAATAAAATTAAAATGACCAGAAGTTTATTCTTTCATTACATAACAGCACAATTATTAGATTAAAAAATTTTTTTAACAATTATACATATAAAAGCTGTCACATGACTTTACTTGTGTATTCATCCTAGCCTCAGTTCTACATGGATAAAAAATAAAACATATTATAGTAAAAGAAAAAACTTAATTGTCAGTTGTTTGGATTTCTACCTTAATTCTCACATGATTTTTGGCCAACCCTCAACGCATTAATAAATAATTTTCATTTTCTTTTTCAAAGGAATTCAAATTAGTAGTGTATTGAGAATTTTAAGGCAATCTTTAGAATAACGTCTTTGTCATTATTGCAAACTCACTCATTCTTCTAGACATATGCACCTTCTCTGGTGAACTTACATCTTTGGGGCACATCATGATAAAATAGAAAATTTTAGTCTCAACCCACCTTTCTGAGGGTAAAGATATAGGTATTTTTATTCCTTTTGAGAGAGGAAATATAATTGTTTGCTCATGGTCTTGTAAGAGTTAGGCAAAATAATCAACAAATATTCATTGAGTACCTTATATATAGGACACTGTGCTAAATATAGAGGTTATAAAAAGACATAATATATTATCTCTTGGGAGATTTACAACTTATCTGATGAAGTGTATACTCGTACACATTAGTTAACGACATACGTTAATACCAAATAAGTGTTAAATATATTGTAGAAAAAAGAAATAAAGGAAAGGAAAAATATCTGAACTCTAAAATGGTGCCCAAAAGGCAGAGTTCTTGGCAGTCAGGGAAGGCTTCCTGGAGGCAGCAGGATAGAAAAACAAAATTATTTTGGCTTTAAATCTGAGTTTTTTTCACTTTCCAGATATAAGCAGTTACTTTTAACCTCTTAGAGCTTTAAGATTTTCATCTGAGAATTAGAGCTGATGTCAATAATTTCTACCTCACAGAGTCATGAGGTTAGATGAGATAACTTTGTAAAATAGTAGGTCCCTCCCTTCTTTCATATGAATAAATAATTACTGAGAATCTTTGCTGTCTGACACGGAGCATCTGGAAGGATGGGGCGGTAGGGAGTTGGGAGGTATCCTAGGTGTTAGAAAGAGGAAGGAGAAGGAGGTATTGGGGGTTTTAAATGAAAAATGAATAAGAAATATTGACAAAAGTACAGTACAGCATGACAAAAAGAAGACGGGACAGTGTTTGGGAGACCTGGAGGAATAAATAAAACTAAGGAAGTTTTCTTACAGCCTGGCAATAATATGCTGGCTCTGGTGAAGAAACCAGAAATATAGAAGATCCCATCCCTGAATGTTTAACTTTTAAGTGGGTAGACAATGCTTACACCCGTATTTACTTACATATATGAACTGACTAGAGGACAAGTAATGAAGTGTCCTAGCTTATGTCATGTAGTCTTTGCTTCTTTATCCCACAGGAATTTGGAGAAGGGAAAGCTCATGGCATCAGGGAAAGTTTGGAGCTCAGTCTTGGGGGGATGTGTGGACATGGATCCAAAGGAGGAAAAGAGGGTTTATTCTAGACAAGTGTAGCTTCGTGTGACAATTCAGCAGAAGTATCTTGCCATAGACTGATTTTTACTTAAATAGGTATCAGAGCAAAAATCATTTGGATAAGAGGACTTCTGAGAGGTTATGGACAGGTAACTAGGAGATGGCAAGGTAAAAAGCCCATTTCTCCTGGATGGGAACTGCCAGTTTGAGACTGTAATGCAAAACCAGTGGGCTCCTCTCCAAGAAAGGATGGGAAAGAGGCTTAGGTATCTGATTTCACCCCAAAGTATGAGTTCCCTGAGATTTTAAGGTAAGTGTATTGAGAGGATTCAGATTCATTTATGATGACACTGTCTCTACACCTCCTTGCTCAAGTTCCATCACCAGAACTCTAAATCCTTTATTAGGCTGTTCACCTCTATACAAAAAAGAAGTAAGCTTCTTGGAGAATATATGCTAAGGCATTATCAGTCTCAGCTACACCTAGATTTGGTTACATCTCTAAGATCAAATGTTAAGGGCATACTTTCAATAGGGGAAGTAAAAGAGGATAGTGATGTCTGCCCACCCCATGGAAAGGGCCCTGGTATGGGGAGAGAGTAACAGGTATTTCTGCATCAACCGCAGCCCTTTCACAGTGCTTTTGTTTTGTTTTTGTTTTTTTAAGAGGCTTTTTAAAGAACCTGATGCCACATCCCTTTCCAGCATACCGTAAAGGCCAACGTACCCTGCAGAGCACTTAGCTCGCTGTGGCATGTACTAAGGGTGTGAGAGCATAAGTTCATCTCTGAAAGATCTGGGCTTAAATTCTTGGCTGTTTTCATCTTGGGCCTTTATCTGAGCCAATTTCCTTATCAGAACCATAGGCTTAATAATAATCGTAGCTTCTTCAGAGTTGTTGAGAGTATTAAAGAAAAGTAAGGACTCCATCACATAAAGGTGCCCTATAACCGTCAGCTAATAATAATCACCACTATATTTATGGCGCCTGGGTCCTGGATCTTGCCAAGTTTGGGGCAGGGGTAAGGGTGGGAAGGAAGGAGGGTCTCCTTGTTTATTGTATTGGCGGCACTCTGTAAACAGCCCCCAGGCCCTGGGCTAGAGCGGCGGCGGGCTGCACCCTCAGCAGGCGTCTCCTCTCCCGTGCTCCACCCACACTTCCCGGGAGCAACAAGTCCCTCTGCGGGACCCGCCCGCGCGCCACAGGCAGACCCGGCGCCGCCTCCCAGACCTCTGTCAAACTCACTGTCAAACCCATTTGGGGTCGAAATCGCGGTGGCCAACGCCCTACGGAGGCGAGAGAACCCGCAGCAGGTGAAGGAGGCTTGCGGCGGCTAGGAGGGAGGCTGGAGACGTGGAAAGTCCGGACCGAAGGGACTGAGTCCCAGTTCGCGCTGCCCTTGCGAGGCAAGAGCAGCACCGAAGCACCCACAGCTCAACTCTAGCTTCTCTCCTGGGATCAGGAGGGAGGAAACGGGACCCGGAATCCCACAGACCTCCACCCGGTCAGCGCTCTGGTCGACAGATCGCATCCCTCCGTCCTGCAGGTTCAGATCGCCCCGGTCTCTCCTTGCACCCTCACTCCACCGCACCCTTCGCCAGGTCCCCTAAGGACACTTGAGATCCCTGGCGAGATATTTCGCAGGAAGCAGGCAGGTCAGCCGCGGCCCCCATCCAGTGATCTCCACTCCCTTCCCTCCCAGACTGGGTACCCTGGCGTCTCCAAAGGAGTCCCGAGGCATCCGAGGCTGGGAACATCAACCAGCTGCCCAAACGGTTGAACTCTGACAACTTCTTGGAATGGGGATCCCCGCTTTCTTGTGGGAAAGCCAAGCCGGCCGCCCACATACCAGGAAAGCCACCCCGAGTTCTCCGTAAGGAACTCCCCTCAAAATCTACCTCTCCAGCGTCTACAGCTGCGAGTTGAGAACTAGAGAGCTGAGTACGCTTCGGGGTGGGCGGGCGTGGGCGTGGGTGGGGGAAGTTCAGCCCCGATTTTGGAAAGAAAAACCAGTTCTGTCTCCAAGTCTCCTGGAGCCAGAGCTGCCTTCCCTGGAAGAGAGCCGGGACAGGAGTCAGGGAGGGAAGTCCTCCTGGCGCCGGGTTCGAAAAGCGCGGAGACGAATCGCAGTGTCCAAGCTTCCAGCCTTGTGCTTCGGAAACTACCCGTTCTCCGGGAGGCAGGGGCGGGGGATACATCCCTGACGAGTCTGCCAACGCCAAGACCTGCTGTTCAGCACTTCGTACCTCATCCCCAGGCAGCCTTGAGAAGTTGGTAGCTCGGACAGCAGCCCGGGCGCACCGCATTGTTTGAAAGGTGTTATCCTGTTTTCGCCACCAAGTCAAAGAGCAATAAATTGTTTTTATGACCTTACGAGTACAATTTGAAGGGCATTTTAATTACATAACCCGTGAAAGATCACCGGAGGCAACGTTGTGTTAAGGAGCCGATGGCAGAATATCTGCATCGCACAAGAAAGAGAGAAAACTTGCAAATCTGCAATGAGATTGCGCAGGGCTGCCCCCGTTTTGAAACAACATGCGAAATGCAAGAGAGGTCTTACCTTTCGGACTCCAAAACCGTGTTCTGCTGCAACTTGGCGAGCTTCTTCCTCTCCTCCTTTATGCAACTCCACAAGAAAATGATTCGTGAAGACCGGTCTCTCGGCAGATGCAAAAACCATGACACAGAAGAGGAGCCCGGCGGCCGCCTTCCACTGGAAGACACAGCCACCTTTCATCTTTCTTTGGGAGTGAAAAGTGGTGTTAGGAGGCGCGCAGGCTGGCGGAGCAGTGGTCCCGCAAGGAAGGTGCAAATAAAAAAAAGAAAAGAAAAAAATATATAGTTTCTGTTGTTGCTTGTTTTAAAAAAATCTTTGTAGAGAAAAACACTGATTAGGGGTTTGGAAAGGAGCAAATCAGTGTGTGTTCTCTAGCAACTGGCTGGCGGGGAAGCCGTGTAGTCAGGCAGCCCGGCTTGCTCGCAGAGGTGCTAATGTGGAGAGCTGTGTGTATCTCAGAGAAAGAGCGAGTGTATCTGTGCCTGATGTTAAATCTGCATTTTCAGCTCCTCCTCAGCTCCAATTCCACTGGGGCGGGAGG